>NW_018165593.1:340052-340703 GCF_001263595.1 Phalaenopsis equestris | reverse complement strand
CCTTTTGGAGAATTATAAAAGAAGGAAGATTGAGCTCCTGAAAGGGCTCCAGAAAGTACTGGGAAAGTTTTGAAAGTTCTAAAATTGGGGAGTTAGTTGGAGAGATTTTCAGGCACCACATAATTGTCCTTTTTATTTTAATTTTATATTGAGAGTGTTAAAAAAGAGAAGAGATTCAAAGAAATTTCAAGAGTTTGGTGGAAGACTTGAGATAAGTTTTTATCGTTTGTTTTAGACTACTTTTAGTTTTAGTCGTGGCTTGCTGTTGGTTTGGTAATGATTTATAATTTTAAACTAAAGTGTGGTTTTGTTTTCTCCATGAATTCTGAGTACTTTTCTTTATCTTTCTTCTTAAAATGATAAGTAATTAAGTGTTGGATGGAAGTTGTGGAGAGTATTGATTTTTAATGTTGTAAGAAGTTGTGATGATTTAAATCTATGTACTTTATTTGCTTCTTGATTTGGCCAATCTAGATGTTAAAATTTGTTGTCATATGAGTGAGTGCAAATGAACAGGGAAATCCTCATTGAAGGGTCTAGATTTAGAAGACTTTAAAGTGACAGGTTAAAGCTCCCAACTTGGTTTATTATTTTAGGTTCTGATACGAGATGTTAGCCCCCAAGTGGAGGAAATCGAGCGAGGGAACTCTA
>NW_018165593.1:309120-339850 GCF_001263595.1 Phalaenopsis equestris | reverse complement strand
TTTTCTTCTACAAAAACTCAAGTTATCTTTTTAAGTTTTTTTTTCAAAATATTAAAATTACCAAAAATATAATAAAAATCTACAATTGCTATTACAAATTAGGTCCACAGTACATCATTAAAAAAAAATTTTTTTTAAAATAGAAAGTTTTCGAAGAAGTTCAGATTGCATTAATCAAAAAGTCCTATATTACTTGATAACGATAAAAAATGCTATATTACTTGATAACGATATGTATACTTGCGTAGTATCCCAATATACATAAATTAAAAGTTAAATTCTTATTTTTCTTCAAGATCAAGTTTTTGGTTTTGTTGTGAAACAAGGAAATATAATTGAAAAATATAATCAGAATTATTGTTATATAGTTGCATATAAGCAGTTTCGGGATCAGTAGCTGATGTGGCAAGTGGCGTCTAATGGGAGCGCATAGTGTGGATTTTTGGAGCCGTTGAGGATCCAATTAGCGTCGTGTGGATAAGTAGAAAATTAATGGTATTTTTATTTAAATTAATTTAGAAAATTCAAAATTTCATAACTTGATGTAGAAAAATATTTAAAATAAAATAAAAATATTTTATTGCTCAGTGAACAAAAGAGAATAATGTGGAGTAAAAATAAAATTTATCTGACATGTCGCTGATTTTTAATTAATTAACTACCTTATGGACTATTTTAATTTTAATTACGTAAATATTAATCACCATGGCTTGAAACTTTAAATATTGGTTCCTCATGACAATGAGAGTGTCTTCTCATTTTTCTAAGGTCAGAGGACGCCTATAACTCTGAAACCCTAATTTTAAAGTCTATTGGCCTATTTTTAAATTAATTAATTATATACATAAGAATATTAATCAGAAAAATATGAGGATTGTTTTGGTAGATTCTCTATGGTCGGAGAACTCTATGAAAAATGTTAAATATATTTAAATAATGTGCATAATTATTTACCTAATTTAGTGTCTAAAATTTATAAAAAATTTAAAAAATATAATAATATCAAAAAATTAACAAAATTGATTCCATACATTAAATAATGACCACTTTGACTCACGGTAAAAATTTGAAACTTATTCGAGTTAATTTGATCACTAAAATTTATTTTTCAAGTAAAATGGGATTTTTGTATTAATATAATTATAATAAATAAACTATAATTAATAAAATTATGAAATGTAATTTTTTGTGGACTTTGTGATCAGGGGCACATATAAAAAATAAAATTTACTTTAAAATGAATAATTTATTTTTGAGCAACTTTTTGAGTTAAAAATAATTAAAAATTACAAAAATATGAAAATAACCAAAAATGTCCCAAATCTTTCCCTGATCACATGTGACCCTTTAAAATATTTTTCTAATTTTTCAAATTTAGTTATGTATTTTTAAATGCTAATAATGTATTTTCCTTAATTTTAAATTAAAATAATTATAGTAAATAAAATAAAAATCATAAAAATGAGAAATTATGCTTCTGTGAGTTCTTTGGACTTAGAGAGATTTAAATAAAATATAAAAAGTATTTTTTGAAATATAAATATAATTTCTATTTAATTAATCATTAAAATTAATAAAGAATTATATTAATTAAACTATAATTCAAAAAGTCATGAATTTTTTTCCAAGTGGTTCTCTCACATAAGTAAACCTCCAATAATTTTCCCATGAACAAAAAAATTTACTTTCATTGGTTAAATAAATTGATATTGAAAATCATACTTTTTGAGTTAAAATAACTATATAAATTAAATGAAATTAGAAAAAAATTATTTTCTACTCTGATGTTTTAATTGACCCATGAGTGGGGTACCATAATAATTTCAAAGTCATTTGAGTTATATAAGTCATTTGAGTTATATTTAAGTCATTTGAGTTATATTTAATGAGTTATGAAGTGGAGTTCTAGGGCAAAATGGTAATTTTGTGATTTTGATGCCTTAATTAAATTTCAAGTTAATTAATGGGAAATGGGTAATTTTGATTATAATAAACCCTTTTTGGATGTTTTAAACATAATGGGTTAAGAGGTAGAAACCAACTTGTCACCTTTCCATGATAAGGGTAAAATTGTAAGGGTAAAATTGTAATTTTGTAATTTTGTAAATTATTATAACAAGGAGGTTATTTCAGTTAGCTAATACTAAGGTAGTGGGCATAAGTTGGAATGATAATGATTCACTTATTTGAAGCCACTAATTTGTGATTAGATGATAGCATTTTCCTTTAATGTGAACTGAATTCCATTTAAATTAACACTTTTGATTATTGCAAGTCTACCCTAAAGATTGGATTTAAGGGCTTAATAGTGAGCTAGGCTTGATATTTACATCGATTTAGTGAGGCTTATAAAATGAGAAACATGACTATATCTTGGATACCTTTAAACACCATAAGTTCAACTTTAGTGGTGGGTACAAGGTCCTTAATGACTTGAACTTGCCCTAAGGGTACCCACTCATATTACTACTCTAAAGTAAAACATCAAGTGACTGTCAAAGTACCTCACTCTTAGAATAATGAAAATATTAACGTTCACTGAGCATAGGGCGAGTTAATTTATTGAAACTAAATCTGATTTTCAGATGATTAATTGAATAATATAATAAGTCAAAATAAACTAGAAACAGTTGAAAGGGTTTTAAAAGTTGTTTAGGGTTATGCCCCGAACACTTATACGCTCTTTTAGATATTTAGTAGGAAAATTACTTATTATACTTTGTTCTAGAAAATCATCCATCAAAACTTTTAGGGATCCACCAAGTTATACCTCGGGACCCGTGAATCCATCTAATTCAATAAAAATACCCTATACTACTTATCCTATACAAATTAGCCTAATGCTCAAGGATTTGAATCTTCTCAGAGGTATTTAAATCCTTGCGAGCAATTGAGAATATTTTCTTTTTTTCCATAAATGGATCATCGGGCTTTTTTGTAAGTCAGAGGTCTAGGTGACTAGAGTAATGATGATAATGCTAATGTGTACTAAAGCGAGGGATACAATGTGGGATTTTAAAATAGTATCTCCTGCCTTAAGGACCTTTAATAAAAAGGAGAGGATAAGGACCAATGGTACTATTTGAGGATGCTTAAGATGATGACTGCCCCCAATACTCTTATGTTACATGTACTCCTAGTTGGATTAGATTGATTAATCTGTGGGCTGCATCGCTCTACAAAATGTTTCGAATAAAAATCTCTTCTGTTTGATAATTAAACTTTATATGCCTAAAATTTAAAATTAAATGAAAATTTATAAAGGCCCATGGTTAATCACTTAGATTGGGGTTAGGATTGCCTTCATATGGTAGTCCTAACCTCCATAGATTATCATATTGCCAACAGGTCATCAAGCCTTAAGCTACCAAAATCAAAAGAGATGGTGTGGCAACCTAAAGTTGTCGAACCGATAAATACTGAAAAGACTAAAGAGATTATGTTAGTCTTAGAGGCAAAATTTCATTAGCCATCAGCAGAGGATCTCAAGACCTTTAGAGGCAGTTCAATTGAAGCAACTTTGGAAAAAGACAGATCTTAAGCAATTGTTCCAAGAAAGGAAGGATAAGTCCGATTAAGATTAAGAGAAGAACCTGGTTGATTACATGGAGGAAGAATATGCTGAGATAAATATGGTTGAGACCCATGCATCATCATATTTATGAGAGGCCCAGGCTCTCATAGAGGGAGATGATTCATAGACACTATGAATACTCCTGTAGCAATGAGATGAGATGATCAATCGTATGGAAAGGAGAATGAAAGAGAAGATGACCACCATAGCCATGCATTGAGCTAGCCTCAAAATACAAAGGATCTGCCCACAGAAGTTGTCTAGAAAATGGATGGAAGAAGAGAAATCACCTCCATTGATAAGGAGAAGAAACTGAAGAAGGATTATGTCCAAATTCTAATGCTTGAAAAGGATCTCAAGTTGCTGATTGAATAGTAGGTGCGACAGGCCCAAGCCCAGTCTAAAGAGGGGAATTGATTTTGAGAGGTAGACCTTATCCTGAAGAGATAGATGCCATCCAATACCCTGAAGGCTTTGTACTATCCATGTTTAAGACATTTGATGGGATGGGAACTGCTCAACAGCATATCACTCACTTCCGCGCAAGTTGTTGCAATGCGGGGGGTGGGGGGGCAGCGATGCTTTATTGTTCTGTGAGTTTGTTAGCAGCATCTGCAGAGTTTCCTTCGACTGGTATGCAGAGTTGTAAAATTGTTCAAAAAGGATGTTTGTAGAATAAGAAAGCCTATTTGTCAAGAGTTTTGCTTGTACTCAACACCACATAATTGTCGGTGAGCATGTGACCAAGAAATAGCGACCAGATGAGACATTGATGGACAATATTTTTTAATGGAGGAAATTAAGTATGAAATGCAAATCACAGCTTCAGAAAAAACATGAAGTTGGATTCTTACTAAAGAGTATCCATGGACTAATAACATTTCTCCTCAAAGGTTTTACCATTAAGGCTTTGGAGAAAATTCTTAGCAAGGTCACTGGTCTTCAAGAAGAGGCTAAGCAGCTCAGTTTCCTAGAGAAGAGCAATAAACAAAAACTATTCAAAGACTTCAAGAAGAAATCTGACACTATCGCAGTGGTGGATAAAGGTAAGCAACCAAAGAAGATTTAGATAAAATAACTGCAACAAAGCTATCAACCGCCACAACAACAAGATTAACAGCCATCTCAGCAGAGGTATCATCCAACAAAGAGAAGATGCACCTTATTGGCCCTCCTAAAAAAATCTACCCTTTTTAAAATGAAGCAGTTGGTAAGATTTTTTGCAACTTAATAAAAAGGTATGATTTCCAGTTGTTAGATCCCAGAAAGACAAAAGAAGTAGATAGGAAAGATCATCTGTTTTATTGCCCGTACCACAGGATGCTTTGACATATAATAGAAAACTGCTTCAACTTCAAGAATTGGCTTGAGGCCAACCTTAAAAAGGGAACATAACGATCCCAAAGGAATACATAAAAGAACCTGAAAATGGTTCTGTTAATTTTAATATGGTCGATCCTATTATTTTGATTGACATGGGAAAAATCCTCAAGGAAGATGCTACATCAAATCCAAACAATTTTGGTGTAAGCTTCGGTTCAAATTTTAAAACCTGCTAATCTGGCACTATCAATTGTGGTTAAAGAGTCACCGCATGAGAATAATTTAGAGAAAACCATGGAGGAAAATGAGACTGAAAACCAAAAGAGTAAATTAGGGCCTGCTTTTCTTAGGATGGTTATTTCTTATTTTGGGGAGAAATTCCTCAAACCTCTTACTCTGTATGATTATTTGATTGCCCGCTCTAGGATACTATAATGATTGAGGTCAATTATGATAGCTTCGGAAGTGATGTACTCCTTTTTGAATTCTAGGAACCAGCTATCAAAATCAAGCTTAAACCCTTAGACTCTGAGGCGGCTCTATAAAATCCAGTTGTCCTAATTTAAGAGAAGACACCCATAATTTCAACACAAAATTTGGAATAGATAACAATGTTCAACATATTAAGAAAAAAAGTTTAAACCCAAAGAATGGGTTGAAATTCATTGCAAAGTAGATGGTCGCACAAAAAGAGTCGACACACCAACAAACAAAGTTACCATTTGGAAGGAATTGAAGAAGCTGGTAACAACAAAGTGGAATACAAAGTGCTAGCTCATCTTTGAAAGTTGCTTACCAAACCAAGCATTTATAACACTCAAATTCTATCAAATGAGATGAGAAAAGCTTCTATTAGGGCCTTGCTCGACCCAAAGATCTTCTTAGAACAATTGATCAATAACTTCATGGATGAGGTCTGCTGATTAAGAGATCAGTATAGTGTTACGTTCATGAAAAATGACTTATTCCTTGGTACAACATACCATAATCGACCTTTGTACATTTCAGTCACCATTGGTAGATTTACATTCTAAGGGGTGTTAATTGATCCGGAAGCATCAATAAATGTGATGATCCTTTAGACTTTAGCCTACTTGGAAATTGATGCCTAAGACCTACAAACAAATAAGATGATAATAAGAGGCTTCAATCAAAGGGGAGAGAGAGTTATTGGATCAATAACACTTTCTACGGTGTTCAATGATCTAGCAATGAAACCAGTAAAATTCCACATAAATGATTCTGAGACATCCTTCAAAGCCCTACTAGGTCAACTCTTGATCCATGAGTATCAGATGGTTTTGTCATCTTTGCACCAGTGTAAGAAGTACTATGAAGGAGGCCAAGAACGGTGCATTAAGGTAGATTTACAACCATTTCTCGTGCAAGAAATTGGATTCCATGAAGATGCCACTTACTATACACCTTTGAAGAATACAACTTTCTCCTAGAATGAAGCACCAAATGAAGCAAAATTTCCATAAGGGACACAAGAGGAAGTCTGATTCTAGTTTAGCAACCCTTCACCACTCCCTTGCAGGGAGAAGGTGAAGGTTTCTCTAGAGCTCACACCCCAAGTTGAGGCAGGGGATAAGGTCGAGGAAGAAATGATGAGATCATTGGAAAAACGAATTATGAGATTAACATTGGTCAGGAAAACAGTTCCGGAGAAGGATAAGTCAATAAGGAAGCAATGATGATAAATCTAAAGAAGCCCCAGTTCAAGATTTCTCTAAGAAATTAAAAGAATTAAGATTACAAATAAATGCACGACTGAATTAATAACTATGTACAAGCTATGACCCTAACTTCGTTCCAATCTAATGAGGTCAAGTGTTTGATGGTCAAGGAGGTACATGGTGTTGATATCCAAACAATCAAATTTTTCCTTTGTTCTTCTTCATCCAACCTTAGAATGATGTAAAACTAGAAGATGCTGCTTCATCTGAATTAATGGAACTACCTTTTGAGTGGTATTCTCCTTGTGTTCAGAAATTAATTCAACGGGGTGTCGTACCTAAGCAGTGGTGAAAACACCAGTCGCACCTTTTGAGAAATTATGGAGTAATACCAGTCGACTATTCAGTTCAAGGAAGGATCTTGGGTTCGGCACGGTGGGGCCAGTGGGTGATACTAAATTTTTTTCTAGTTGTTACTGATGGGCGTAATGAGGATTGTGTGGAAGCTTCAGAATACCTTGAAGATAATCTATGATCTTAACACAAGTTGATGTACTTCTTTGTGTGGTGAAATCTATCATTGTTTTGGGGAAAATTTCAGCAAAGAAATTGGCTCTTTGGAGTTGTTGTCAGTGTTTATGAACAAAGGGATTGAACTTAGGAAGGTTTGGAGAGGCTTTGGTGAGATTTTTCCAGACTTTCCCAAAGGTTTCAAGCTCTCCCAGAGTTTCCCAATGGTTTCAAGCTCTCTCCCCTTTGGCCGTGGAGAGCTTCCTTTATAGCCGTGGCTTCCTAGTGGTGCTCAGAGCTGGGAATTAGGTGCTAAATCTTGCTAAGGTGGAGGAAAGAAAGGCACAAGTAACAAATTGGAGTGAGCCAGGTTAGGGAGTTCAAAGTTTGGGTTTTGGCCATTTGGAGCTCCCTTGGGCTGGCTGTTTCTATTGACTGAAGTGGTGGCTGGCCAGGGTCTGGTTACCACTTAGGTAAAGGAGGTTAGAGATTAGCTAATTATGATTAACTCTCAAGGTCAAGTAATAATGAGAAATAAATTTCAACTTTAGGCCAAATATGGGTGAAATCCCTTTAATCAAGGGACCATTGGTCCATAGCTCATATAGGGTGGGCTAGGTGAGTCTAGCCTGGTCACTAGGTGGGCTTGGTGGTCCATCTCACTTCTAGGGTCAATACATCATCAAGGGACCATTGGTTCATAGCTCAAATAAGTTGGCTATAGAAGTATTGGCTTGATCAATTTGACATGATTTGGTCAATTTTAGTGCAAGGGTTCAATTTGATTCAACTTTGCTTGAAGTTGAGTTTGGGTTTGGCTAACCAAGACATTGGACTCAATTGATTGATCAATAGTGTGTGGATGATTGTCACAAAGAATTTATAAAGGATTTAGAGTGATTTTCAATTGATTTGATAGGTCAATTTGAAGGATTTTGGGAATTTGATCAATTTGCGGATGTTGGGCAAGACTTGGGTTTAGGCTAGGCTAGATTTTGACCAAGTCCAAATTGAGAATTCAAAATGGTCTAGGGGAATGTTATGAAGAGTTTTTCAACATTAATTAGGTGTCAATTTTGGGATTTGGGCATTCAATTCGGTGACATTTGGATATATGGCTAAATTGGGGCAAAATTGGGGGTTTTTGGCCCAAGTTGGTTTTGGGTAAAATTGGGGTTTGAACAAGGCCAATTGAAGGTTCAATTTGATATTTGGAAGTATTTTAAAGTGTTTATGATGCAAAATTTGGCTCATTGGATAGAATTGGGGTTCAATTGGGTGAGAGTTAGATTTTTGGCCAAATTGGGGCATTTTTATTTTGGGTGAAATTGGACTAAAAAATATGGGTCAATTGGGTTAGGATTTGGTCTGAATTGGGTTTGGTGAGGATGAATTTTAGTTTGTAGTTGAACTTGGGGGAATTTGGGATCCAATTGGTGGACATTTGGAGGTGAATTAGGGTAATTGGGCATTTAAGGGCAATTTCGGGCTTTTGTTCAAAAATGGGTGAAATTGGTTTTGGGAACATTTGAAATTATTTTGAAGGTTTTGGGAAAGGTTGAGCCACTAAGGATATTTTGGTAATTTTGACAATTTTGGGAGTTCAGGTTTTGGGAAAGGTTGAGCCACCAAGGATATTTTGGTAATTTTGACAATTTTGGGAGTTTTGGGAAAATTGGGTGATTTCAAATGGTTTGAGTGATTTTTAAACAAATTTGGGTAATTTGGGTGAAATTGGGATTTTGGTCAAACTTAAGGTTGGGGGGTTTTTTGGTAAATTGGGTAAATTTGGGGGGAAAAAGGCTAAGTTAGGTATTTTGGTGAAATTGGGGAGCCAACCACCCTGTTTGGGCTACGGACCAATGGAATCTCCATTTGGGTCCTCTATGTACTAGTCTTATCTAAAACCTAGCTTAGGGGTATTGGGTCTAGGGGACCATCTACAAGAGTTTCCCAAAAGATCAAGGGATTAAAGTCAGCAAGTTTGTGTTTAGGGTTGTGAGTGGGATGTAATGTGCAAGTGAGTGACAGTGTATGCACTAGCTCAGGACCAACTCCCAGAGTGGACCCTTAGGCCAAGCAATCCTTTGAGGACTCACCCTGAGCTCCCCCACATTGACCTCACCTACTGAGTGTTAGAGTTTTGGAAAAAAATGTGGAACTTCATGTTGAGCAAAGAAGAGTTTACAATTTTTAATGGTGAGGGTTCCTTTTCTAGTCCCTTAGGAATAGTCAACAGGAAAGCCCTACGGCTAGACTCTAGGCTACTAAAGAAGAAACTAGACCTCAACCAAAACTAAGGTAAAAAAATGGACCCACAATAGATGTGGTGTGCTGGACAAGCACACTACACATGTAGGTATTGACCGACAAGGTCAACAACACCAACAAAGACTTCCAAGTCAACAGACCTAGAATGAAGAATGAAATTGAGTGATAGTTGTTTTTGATGGGGAATAACAAAGATTTTCACCGGGAAAAAGAAAGGAGATTTTGGGGACAATCGTCGGGCACACCGACAGTCCCAGTAAAGGTTTGATTCGAACTAAATACCTCAAAAATTTAGTTTAAATTTTGATTTAAAATTTCAAGGAGATGAAATTATGCACGAGGAAACTGGAAACTGGATTGAGTGGAAGAGTGGAAAACACAAGCTCAGAAAAGGGAATAGAGCGTCAAAGCCTAACCAAAATGTAAGGATGTGAATAGGACGTCAAAGTCTACCCCAAATGTAAGGATTGAAATAGGACGTCAATGCTTACCCCAAATGTAAGGATGGGAATAAGACATCAAAGCCAACCCCGAATGTAAAAATGAGAATAGGACATCAAAGCCTACCCTGAATGTAAGGATGGGTATAGGACATCAAAGCCTACCTGGATGGGAATAGGATGACAAATCTTACCTCAAATTTACGGATAATAATAGGACGTTAAAGCCTACCCCAAACGTAAGGAAGCATGAGAATAACATTCCATATTCCATTTAAGTTGGTCTTAAACTGATCTCAAAGAATGTGTATAGGATGCCTTACTCCCTTTAAGGTGGCCTTATACCTATCTTGAAGATTTGTGTCACATTAGAAAGGAAAGCTTTGGGATGTCCAACTCAAAGAGGTGACAAGGAAAATATCGGATCTCGGTGCTGACCCCGAGAACAAAGTGAACATATTGTAGAGAATTTGTGATGTTAAGTTAGATATGTGACATGTGAATGTCGACATTGGTGCAGAGAGGCCGAAGAGATTTGCAGGGAGTAAAATACTCTGTGGGAATGTGAAGGAATTATTACAGATAAGGATATTCATGCTACACAAGCAAAGAGTGAGAAACCTTAAACATGAGAGAAACAAACTCAAGCAGTTTTCTTATTTTCTTGTTGTCTTTATCGCATTTATTTATCAAAATACATCTTTAAAATTTAATTTTCATTGGTTGATTTTCAAAAACAAATTTTAATTTTACCTCTTACAATCCTTAAAGAAAATCTCCAAGCCCACGACTCTCTCTCTCTCTAACTCTCCTTGCCTTCACACCACACCTCTTAGCCTTAGACATCCCTCTCCTTTATCAAAAGCTGCCTCCCTCCAATAAGAATTCAAAATTCCTTCCAAAATTCACTTTTTTGAATTCAAAAGACATGTCCATTGATCCAAGAGACATATCCCTTCATAAAAGAACCTTACAAAGTATCTAGATGCACTGAATTACTCTAAGGGGTGTTTAGAACAAGTTTCCCCTTAAAAATTTACGTAAAATTCATCTTGAATCGCCTCACTCCACAAAAAGTCATCCCACGCGCATCTGGCACACCATGCGCCAACTCTTTGTCAAATTGGGCATCAGGTGCTAGTCTAGCATATCATGCGTTAGTTTGCTGAAGATCACGTTGTTCTGAGTTTTGACGCACTGGCTCCACTCTGGAGCTTCATGCGCCAATCTAGCGCATCTTGCATCAGAATTAAAAAAATTGCTGTTTTGGCTCCAAATTTCGTCCTTTTAGCTACTTTTTGCTCCAAATGCCTAAAATTGACATACCTACAACAAAAACATGAAAATACCCTTCCTTAAAGTGAAATATCACCAAAAATAAGCATAAAATATATACTTAAAACTACATATTATTTTTGTGTATCAAGAGTGACCACCAAAAAATGCCTGAATAGCTTTGAACACATCAAGCTTTATAATGGTCCAACTCTTCTTATAGAAGTCAGAAGAAAAATCATCTTACTCTATAGTTTTAATAGGGTCAAATAAATTAAGGGCTCCCTTGATTTCCTCCTCAATGCGGAGTTCAGTGAGATTAGGTGAGTGAGCATAGTCCAATTCCTCCTATAACAAAGAAGTATCCAACTAGGCTCTCTGAGATGGAACTGAGGTTAGAATGTCCTAAAACTACTTTACAACATCCTAATTAAGGATTATTCAAGAAGTTTAATTGCTTGACGTGATGGATTACATTACATTTCCTCTTGTATTTGATTGAAATTCAAAACATGATGGATTACATTACATTTCCTCTTGTATTTGATGTAGACATGATAATAGCTAATGTTTCTATCTCCATCAGTGAATTTGCTAATTTTTGCTTTCTTTTTAAGGAAGTTCTTCAGGTAGGTAGTGTTAGAGAGAACCTTCTTATTAGCTAAAAAGGAGTAGCTTCATCTACCTCACTTGCATTCTCTGATTGGATCAGATTTTGTTTAGATTCCTCGATGAGTTTGTAGACATGCCCAAAGGTATCCTAATTCTAGTGTCTAGAAGCTTTGCTAATCTTTCTATGTAGTAACCACAACTTGATAAGAGGATTGGGGTGTGAAATTTTCTTCCAGTTTATTTGAATGGTTTGGTGAAAGTTAGGATGGGAGTACCACATGTTCAAATATTTGAAAGGCTTAGGACCATTGTTGACGTGAGCATTGATGAAGATTAGTAAATGGTCTGTGATCAGCACAACAAAGGTAAGATGTGTAACAGAAATTTTCAAATAGGATTGAAACCACTGATCATTAGCAAGGAATCTATCTAGCGTTTCCCAAGTGTGTCACCTTCTCCAACTAAATTGAGATCCAAGAAATCCCAAGTAAAAGAGACTAGCAGCCTATATATTATTATTAAACTTAGTCATGAGGGCAAGATTTGGAGCCCTACCCCATTTTTCTCAGTGGGGGAGGCAATATTGTTAAATCCCCCCCAATCAGATAATTGAAGGTAATAGTAGAACTGAGAGAATGCAGATTGAAACAAAGTTCCTCCCTTTCCTATTTATGACAACCTACATAAATAATTGTGAAAAAAACAAATATTACCTGACAAATCAAAAGAGAGCTGGAAGAATTGGGAATGGTTGATCAAAAAAAGATCATTGGATTACTTTTCTGAAGAAAAAACAAATCTTATTGTTGTGGTTAAACAAATGATGAAAACCAGGGATGCATTTAACAATCCTAATAGAGTGTTTGTGAACCATATGCTCTAATATGGCCATACACCAATTTTTTTTTCTTTCTATTAAGAAATTGGAGCCTTTTTAGAGAAAGGGGGTGGGCAATCCCCATTATGTTCCAACATAAAATTTTAAGCATGATGCGAGAGCTTAGACTTGCCACTAGTAAGTTTAGTTAGGGTGTCCCTCCTAGAGGAGTAAGAGCTTCCAGCTTCAATGATCAAAGTGTCATTCAAAGAGCTCTTTCCCTCCAAATGCCCCTTCTTTTTTTTTCTTAAATTTTTGAATCTACCAATCTATCTCCATCGCCTACTATAGCTCCTCAACTAGAACGGTGTGTTCAATCTAAACAGGTTTCAGGAACTGACTGGAATGGCTAGGCAATTCCTATAAATCAGCCACAACAGCCTCCTCTTGAGAAATGAAGTGTGAGTCTGGAAGTTCATGGTTTGGAGTTGGATTAACCAACAGAGGTGGATCATCAAAATTATTGGGTTCAAGACTAGCTTCATTTTTCAGTACTGGTGTTGGTACAAGAACTACATTGATGACATAGGGATGTGCCTCAGCTGGAAACTGAGAGTGTTTTACAGTCTTTAGGAATGGATGGAGCCTGAAGGATTTTTTGTCATTATGTCCAAATATTTTACAAAGGGTTCAGTAAAAAGATTTTTTTTCCATAATGATGGGTTGACAATAACCATTGTGTTGAGTACCCAACCATACTTAATCTATGGGAGGAAGGGTGATATCTCTTTCCACTAGGATCCTAGCAACTGAAGGCCTAGCTAAGTTGAAGGTGGATATATCTAATTTCATTGGCCTACCCAAGAGATAACTAATGGAGAAGAGGACTTTATGGTGAAAGAAATACAATTTTAATCTAAGAAGTTTAAACCAACAAGGTATGATAAGGAGCCCCTTGCCAGGATCAAACTCAGGAGTTTATCTTAGCAGCTTCAATTGGTTACCCTCTATGATGATCAGCTTTTTTGAGAAGATCCTTGCATAATCTTCTTCATTATCCAAATGAATCATTACATGCCTTCCATCAAACAATCCCACGTTCTAGTGCTTAGTTAGCTTGAAATCCACAAAGGTTTTCCTTATTAGGTCCGTTTTAGGGCGATCTAATTGAAACTTACCAATAAGGGTAAACTTACATCTCAAAGAAAAATCACCAACTTTATTTTTAGAAAAAAGAAAGAGGGCATGCTTACCACTCTTCTTAGAACCTTTCTTGAATAAGTAACATTCCTCATCCCCAACCATGGAAACATGATAAGATTGCAGGAAAACCAATTTTTCTCCCAGCAGACCCGTAGGAGAGACAACAACTGCATAAGATTTACCCACAATTTTTCTCCCACACACACACACACACGAACATATATATATATATATAAGCAACTTGTGGCTCCTTACGCGTTAATACCCAAAAATGTTACAAAATATGGGAGGTATAGTGGATCTCCAACTAACAACAAAAAAATACATTATAAACCTAGGGGTTCCAAAGTCCACAGTACAACAGCATGCAAAAAAGTAAGCAATATCAAAATGGTACATCAAACACAAAATATAAATGACCTAACAAAAAGATAGCTTTGAGCAAGTCCAACCACTCCTTCTTTGTATGAAAGTTAGTCCAAAAAGGCAAACAAGTAAAATAGGAGTCATCCTGGCAAGAAATGATCCAAATGTCCCAAGCAAGCAACAAAAACATTCTTAAGAGCTGATTCGATAAAGTCCTCCTCCAATGCGTTAGGAAGGATAGTGCAATTAATAAATTGTCCAAAAAATTCCACTACAGCTATAGAAGATCAAACAAAACCAAAAGGATAAAGAGAGGGATAAAGTAACCCTTATGCATTAAAAACATATCATAATCTCTACACCAGAAGGAAAGAAAGGTTAGAAAAATTTGTAAGTGCTAGCAGCTTAAGGTTAAAGAATAATAGCATTAAACAAAACAGTAGATTCTGAATTCTCCAAAAACACCCTTGCTTTTCAGCATAACTGAAATTATGCATCCAAAATAATTTCGGTTCATGCATTTACCAAAATACATGTGCATAAGAAACCCAAAATTAGCAGCAACCAACACCATAAAAAGGGTCTCGAAAATCATAAGGGAAATTACAATCTAATGTAAGGAGAATCAAGAGAGTCGTTCAATAAAAGGCACTTTAATTGAGGCATAGACATTACCCTTAGCAATCTTTGCGAGCCAATCCGCTGGAAAATTCCCTTCACAAAAAATAAAAGACATGTGAAAATTAAAATTAAATTTTTCTATAACCTCCTTAATTCTGTTCCAAGTGTAAAGTACATTCCATTTGGGTAAAGAAAGGGCACCAAAATTCTTGAACAACGATAAAGAGTCAGTTTCAATAATGATATTGAAGAAATTACATGAAATAGCAACCAGAAAAGAAAGCAGAAAAGCACAGCTTTCGGCTTCTAAAGCAGATGAAGCATTAATAAGAGAAGCAAAAAAGCAAAGGCATTGACCCAAGTGATTTCTGAAAACCTCACCTGCACCTGCAACCGTGCAAGTCCAGCTTCCGTCGATATTAATCTTGATCCAACCTGAGGGGTGGTTGCCACTTACTCAAAGTGGCCATCCTACTCACCGAGGTTGAGAGCAAGAAATATCCAAACCAAAGATTCAATTCAAGAAATAGTAATAATCTAGAATGTAAGAAACAATATTAGAAGGATTCAAAACAGAATGCTAATGTTTAAAGCTATTTCTAGCCGTCCAAATAAACCACAGGAGCACCAAAGGAAAGCAAAAAATTTTTTTATCAACGAAGGCCCTAGCTTTCCAGGAATGTAAGTAATTAATCATGTCAGAGCTATGCGACCAATTTAATTGAAAATGCATTCCTAATAATGACTAAACCTCTCTAGCATAAGCACATTGAAAGAAAAGGTGCATCTCAGATTCTTCTTCTTTCGTACAAATATAACATTGAGAAGCAATCTTAAGCCCTTTAAGCTTAAGAATATCATCAAGAGGAAGCATAGAGGAAGCATTTTAAGTAAAAAAAGAAAAAAAAGACATAGAAGGGGTGAAAATAACATTCCATATAAGCCTTCCCCAATGCCAATTGCTAAAATTATAGATGCTAGAGTATAAAAATTTTGTAGGAGAAATAACAGTACAAATTTTCCAAATGGGCTTGTCTTTCAAACTCCTTCTAATAGGAACTTTAGCAACTCTAATGTATTTATCCCTAATAATGTCCTTTAATTTATTAACATTCCAATGACCATCCCTCCAACAATTAGAGAGAATCAAGTTACTATTTAAAATTTGAGAAGAAAATCTAAAATCACTTTGACCCCATTGATCGTGCCAGAAAGAAATATTACCATCACCAATATCCCAAAATATAAACTTATTAGCAATCGAGTGAGCAGTAGTGATGGCTTTGCAAATTTTAGAGTCTCCCACTTTCCAATTAACAAAAGCCAGATTTATGCTAGCACAATATTTATGATGCATGAAATGAGCCCATAATGAGGTATTACCAAAGAATTTGAACCAAAGCTTGCACATATTAATCTCAGAGATTTGCTTAAAATTCTTAATACCCAGATCCCCCACAATATAAGGTTTAGAAATTTTATCAAAAGTAGCCCAATGCTTTCTAGTATTAGTGTCAGACCAGATAAAGCAGTTAAATAACTTGTCTAAAGTGTTTTGGGTACTCTTCTTAAGATTAACAACTTGTAAAGCATAAAGCGAAATACTCATCAAGATAATTTTAAGCAAAGTAATCCTCCCACCATTAGAAAGAAAGGAGTTTCTGCAGTCATTAATCTTATGGTTGATTTTATCAACCACATCATCTAATTGAGTTTACTTTTGACGACCCCAATACAAGTTCACACCCAAATATTTGAGGGAAAGGGAGGCAATTTGATAAACAGTAAATTAGGTAGCCCAATTTACAATAGTTCTTTTAGCATGCTTCCCAAAGTATAATTAACTTTTTTCTTTGTTGAACATATATATATTTCAATAAAAGTGCATCTCATGGCTTCTTATATTTTAATAAAGTAAAAGGTTACAAAGTTGGGGAGGGAACGTGGATCCCCATCTAACACCATAGAAAATAAAAAAAACATAATCCTAGGGGTTCCACATTGCACTATACAACTCCACACAAAAAAAAAAAATAAAGAGTGTAGAAAAACTACACAAAAAAGTATGTCAAAAGAATTACGTGTCTACCCACAAAAAAGTATGTCAAAAGAAAGAGTATACCCACAAAAAAACGTAAAATGTAAACTTCTAAGCCCATGTCATTGATGTTGATAAATAGCAAGTCAAACTCGAGGCTTGTAGGTCTGTTGACAGCCACAAAGTAAAGATTTTGAAAATGTAAACAATGGAAACAATATTCTACCAAAACATAATAATGCTGCACCATGCTAAAATCATCTAAACAAAGTATAGGAGAATTAGATGACAGGTGCTTCTATAAATAAAGCTTCCATATCACAGAAAATCGATAATCAATATGAGCAGCATGTGTAAGTGTTTGACCCCAAAGATGGTGTCCAACAAAACCAATTTCAGGACAATGCCGAACAAAAGCAGCTGGAATCAAGAAGTTCATCCCGTGCCCATCAAATAGGTAGAGAACAATACCAGTCCAAAAAAGCCAAGGAAGGAAACATGAACTTTAAAGAAGTAGAAAAAGTCTATAGAAAAACTCAATTTTAAAGTACAAAGTTGGTGTCAAATAGTGCCAAAATAAGTGGGTGTCTGCAGTTCCATAAATTAATACTACCTAGAGAAACCAAACAATAACCATCATACTTAAAAAGCAAAGCCCAGCAAACTTCCAGCAACTTACAAAATAACAAAGAAAATCCTAGACCAGCACATTAATCCGAAGAAAAGAAGAAAAAATTATAATTAAATTCTAATATAAGGGGCATCTAGTAAGTCACTCTAAATAAGAGTGTGCAAATAAAGTGGAGGAGTATCCCCAACAAGAGCACCATGCATTTGACATTTAGGCAACCAATATGTAGAGGAATTACCCTCTCAAAAAATGAAAGAGTATTGGATATGAAGATTTTGCATCTCAATATAAAGCCAGATCCATCTCAACAATGTAATAATATACCAAGCCGAATTAAGTTTAGTCGTAAGCATATGAAACAATTCCTCAGAATCAATTTCCAGAATAAGGCAATTAAATTTCAGAGCAACATCAGTCTGTAAAGCAGCAATCACAACACAAATTTTAGTTTGAAGGGATGTAGTGGCATTGCAAGACGGGGCAAAATAGGTTAAGCATTTACCATAAACATCTCTAAACAGACCTCCCTCATCAGCATAACAAGAAGAGTATCTACCATCCACATTAACTTTAATCTCGCTTTGGGGGGTGCCCATTTAATCAAAGTGGGTTTACTACCCCTACCTAGAGGAAGAGGCTGCCATTCTATTTTCTAATTTCCAGATCTTGTGAAAGTGAGCCACAACTAAAGTAGAAATAGAGGTAGAAGTATGGCAAGGATTTTCATACTTATGACTATTTCTAGCCATCTAGATGAACCAAAGCACAATAGTAGGAAGTAATAGAGCTTCTTAAAAGAAGGATCAAAATCCTTCCAAATCTCAGTAATAGTTTTAAAACTCAAGTTAGGGGGCCAATTAATACCAAAATAGCACCCTATCTGATTTCAAACATCCTTGGCAAAGGGGCAATCAAAACACAAGTGATTGGCAGATTCAACATCCTTTTTATAGTTACAACAAAAGGATGCAAGTTTCAGTCCTTTTTGTTTGAGAATATCATCCAGAGGAAGAAAATTATGAAAGTATCTCCATAGAAAAAACTAGATAGAGGGAGATATATGTTTATACTATGTGTAAGCATTCCACTTCCAAGTTTTAAAAGTGTGCATTTTTGAATAAAGCAATTTAGTAACAGAAGACCTACTCTAAAATTTCCATATAAGAATATCCTTTTCATTAGCGCTAATAGGTATAGTGGTAATAGCAAGAGCTAAAGTACCAACTAAAGAATTAAGTTTAGCCATATTCCAAGTACCATCAATCCAATAGTCAAAAACTAACAAGTTAGAATCATAAGCAGTATTAGGTAAAGTAGGAAGAGTAAAAACTCCCCATTCATCATTCCAGAAAGAGATGTTGCCATCCCCTATGTCCCAAAAAATAAAATGAGAAGCCACCTCCATGGCAGAAATCATAGTTTTCCAAAGTTTAGAGTCCCCCACCTTCCAATTGACCATGGAAGGGTGAAAGGTCTTGCAGTATTTATGAAGCCTAAACTTAGCTCAAAGAGACTCCACCAAAAAAAAATTAAACCATAGTTTACACATATTGATATCAATAATCTGTTGCATGTTTTTAGAACCAAGCCCACCAGCATAACAGGGCCTGCTATTGTTCTTCCAATTAGTTTAACTTTTAGAGGATCTAGAGCCCTTCCAAAGAAATTTATTGAAACTAATCTCAAGATTTTTTTGTGTGCTTTTCTTGGTTTTAAGAACTTGCATAATGTAAAGGGTTAGTGTACATAAGACACTTTTTAACAATATGAGCCACCCGCCATTAGAAAGGAAAGTACTTTTCCAATCATCAATCTTAAGTTTAATTTTATCAATCACATCATCCATCTGAGTTTGTTTCCTCCTACCTCTAAGAATGTTAACCCCAAGATACTTAATAGGAAGCTTAGAGATTTTACGACTATTGTAAGTGGAAATCCAAGCATGACTATTAAAGGAGACACTTTTGCCAAAATAAATGGAACACTTTGCCAAGTTTAACATCATACCGGAAATGCTTCGGAAGCTCTTTAAGAAACACGTGGTAGCTTTAATAGCTTGCTTGCTAGCATTTAAAAACAAGATAGTATCATTAGGATAAGCAAGATGACTCACAATGATCCTGGATTTATGTGAGTATTGAATATAAGAATGCTCAAGATGCAACTTCTTCATAAGCCTAGAGCGATAATCAAGAGAAATTATAAAAATAGTAGGAGAGAGAGAGGATCTCCTTGTTTAATGCCCCTGCTAGCAAAAAAAACCATGTGCTTTACCATTAATCATTACATCATAGCTATTATTAGAAAGCCACCTCTTAATGAGTGAGCATAAATCTGGTTGGAAGCCTTTAGCCTACAAATTGTTCATAAAAAAATCTCAGCTAATAGATATATATATATATATATATAGATATATATATATATATATATATATATATATGTATATATGTATGTGTATATATATATATATATATATATATATGTATATATATATATATATATGTATATATTTATTATAATCTCCGTACGCATTAATTATCAAGATAGGTACAAATTTTTTGTAAGGAGAGGTTCCCCAACTAAAAAGCAAAAAGAATACAAAACGCACCCATAAACGGGGATCCTCAACTTAATACAACTCCACCCAAAACAAAAGAAAAACTGCATACCAAAACCAAAAAGTATACTCACAGATTTACAAGTATACCAGCACAAAAAAAAGTATAAATCCAAAAGTATAAGAAAACTCAAACATAAGTCAAATGCAGAAAGTAAGAGAAATTGCCACTTGTGGTGGTAGGTCTCCAGAAAGGTTAACAATACATCCTAGTAGCTCTGCAAGATAATGGAAAGCAGCACAGAAAAAGCAATGGCAGAAATTCAATAAAAAGAAAACCTAGAAAAGAGTCAGAACATCCAAGTAAATAAGCCTTAGAAATATCAACAAAGAGGCCACAATAGGCACCCCCTAAAATTTCCAAAATATGTAACCCTTATTGAGAGTAGATGGTTGTCTACATGAAACACAGTAAAACAGAAAACTCTAAAGCTTCCAGATCAAACTAAAGCTACACAACAGAGGTAAGAAGAGTAGGCTAGCAAAAAATAGTAGGAGAATCAAATGATATCCGCTCGGTAAGCATCCAAAAATGTCCCCATCGTTATAAATTCTTAAGGCAATAGAATCCTCCTCAAGGCTCATCATGAACAACAGAAAGATTTCAATAGTGCACTTAGTGTAAAGAGACAAAAAATGCTTAAACAAAGTAGTGAGAAGCATATAAAACACCATCTAAAGGCTTCCAATCCTTGAGAAATTAATTCAATAGTAGTGAAAATACCTTGGGCAATGAAACCAATCAAAATAACTCCAGCACTTGTAGAAACCAAACACCAAATGCCATTCCCGTATAAGAAAAAGGAAATCTTTCTTAAAAGGTAACTTGAGTGAAAAACCTCTATAGAAACCATAAAATAAGACATGCAAAAAATTATGCATGGATGCAATATATCAGGAAAAAGATAGAAACATAAAAACCATAAGGTTAGTTATAGAAGCCCCAACAGTCAAAAAATCAAACCCAAGAGCTGATAGTAATTTCCAGCATACATATAACCGGTCAGCCACAAACAAATCTAGAAACCAAAGTCCACAGCCAAAGTAACAGTAAAGATGAGGAGGCAACCCATATAAACAAAAGCGCTAAACCCATAGATAGGGGGCATCTAATATATCATTAAATTAGAGAGTAAAGAGGGGGATGAGGAGTGTCACAAATGATAATACCATGATGCCCCTTCTTAACTAACCAATACGCAAGAGCTTTACCTTCTCTATGAGTAAAAGTATATAGGATAACAATGTGAGAAGTGGCCACTACATTTTTGACCCATTCAATAAAATTATAAAATTACAGAGGGGTTTTATCTTACCCGTTAATATATGAAACAATTGCTGGGAATTTGTTTCCATCATTATCTTTAAAAAGCAAAAATAAATTACAACATACAAAGCTGCCAAAATAGCAAATGTCTCTGTTTCCATAGGAGATGAAGCAATGCAAGGGGAGGCAAAGAAAATAAGGAACTGCCCATTTATATCCTAGAACAAGCCTCCTATCCCTTCAGCTTCCCTAGTGAAGTTGCCATCAATATTTACTTTAATCCAACCATGGGAAGGTGGTCTCCAATTTATCAAAATTGGTCTCTTACCATTTCCAGGTTGAAGTGAGATATAGCAACCACCACCAGCTTTAGAAGCTTTGAGAAAATTAGCCACAATAAGAGCAACAATATTATAAGGCGTATAGTGAGAGTCTTCATATTTATGGCTATTTCTAGCCACCCAAATGAACCACAAAACAAAAAGGAGAAAATAGAAAAGTTTATTTTGAGAATGTTCAATTTCTTTCCAAATGGCAAGGATACTTTAAAGACTTAAATTAGTAGGCCAACGTATGCCAAAATAGCATCTCAGCTATTACCAAACTTTTCTAGCAAATGTAGAACCATAAAAAAGATGAGTGAAAGATTCAACATCTTTCTTACAAACATAGCAAATGGAAGAAAGCCTCAAACCCTTCATTTTAAGAATATCATAAAGAGGCTGGAAATCATGAAAAATTTTCCAAAGAAAGAAAGAGATAAATGGGGATATAAATTGGTGCCAAATATAGTTACTTCATTTCCACTGAGTAAAGTCGTATAAATGACAGTATATCATTTTAGGGATGGATACTCTAGAATGAAATTTCCACATAAGGACATCCTTAGTATCAGCATTAATAAGGATATTAGCAATTGAAGGGGCCACCTCCCCAACTAAAGACAACAATTTAGGCATATTCCAGCTGCAATCAATCCAGCAATCCAACATAAGAAGATCAGCCTTAGAAGGAGAGCGAGACAAATTTGAAAAAAGAGATGTTCCCCATTGATAATTCCAGAAAGAAATTCACCTATCCCCCACATCCCAAAAAATGAATTGACAAGCTACATTACGAGCAAGAGTAATGGCTTTCCAAATTTTAGAATCCCCATTTTTTCAGGTGAAAGTGGAAGGATGACTAGAGGTGTAGTATTTATGATGCATATATTGAGACCATAAAGAATCTCTGGCTCTAAATTTGTACTAAAGTTTGCACATGCTTATGTCAATTATATGGTGAAGGGTTCTTAACCCAAGTCCCCCAAAAGAACATGACTAACCACTCTTCTTCCAGTTAGCCCAAATTGTAGAAGGTCTATTGCCTCTCTAAAGAAACTTGTTAAAAAGAGCTTCAAGAGTTGTTTGGGTGCTCTTTTTAATTTTGAGTACCTGCATCAAATATAAAGGAAGGCTACATAACACACTTTCCATAAGAGTAAGCCTACCCCCATTAGACAAAAATGTGTTTTTCCAATCATTGATTTTGGATTTAATTTTATAAACAACCTCATCCATTTGAATTTGTTTCTTTCTCCCTTTAGAAGGTTCACTAAAGGTACTTAAGAGGTAGTGTGGTAATTTTACAACTTGTATAATTGGAAGCCCAAATTTTAATATTATGATTAACCTTGTTACCAAAGTAAATAGAGCATTTAGAATAGTTAAAGTGAAGGCCCGAAGCATCCTGAAATTCCTTCAGCTGATGCATGGTGGCTTTAATAGCAAGCTTACTATCATTAGAGAATAAGATAACATCATCAGCATAAGCAAGGTGGCTAATCACAATTTATGATTTATGAAAATATTAAAAAAGAGGATGAATTAAATGCAAATTTTTTACGAGCCTTGTGAGATAATAAAAAACAATAATAAAAATGGTAGGGGGAGAGAATCTCTTTGCTTAATGCCTCTATGTGCAAAAAAAATAGCCATAAGATTTGCCATTTGTAAGAACACTTTAATGGATATTTTCTAACCATCTTTTAATGAGTAAGAAAAAATCTCTTTTGAAGCCTTTAGCTTGAAGGATGTTAAGGATCAAGTCCCAACTGATAGTATCAAAAGCCTTCTTGATATCAAGTTTAAAAACCTTGTTACCCCCTCTGCACTTCTTATCAATAGCTTCAATCAATTCCTGAGCAAGAAATATATTATTCGTAATATCTCTACCTTTTATAAAAGTTGATTGTTGAGGAGATATAAAGTGTGAGAGATGAGGCTGTGGCATATTAACAATAATCTTACTCAACATCTTAGAGATAACTGTGGTGAGGGAGATAGGACAGAAGTTATCCCAAGTAATTTTGTCATTTCCTTTAAGAATAAGTACAATTAAATCAGAACTTAAATATTTAGTAGGATCTTCCTACGATTAAATCAGAACTTAAATATTTAGTAGGATCTTCCCTCAGAAAGAAACTTTGTATAGTAATAAGTACCTCCTTAATGATGTCCCAACATTCAACATAAAAGGAAGAAGAATAGTCATCAGGTCCAAGGGACTTGTTTGAGCTTATGGAATTGAAAGTAGAAAGAATTTCATTCTCATCCAGAACATGGGCTAAATAAAGACTATCAATGTATTCAAATTCATCAACAAAAAAATTAGAATCAACATAGTTGATCATTGGTTTATGTTGATAAAGCTCAATGAAAAAAAGCGTTGCATTATCCCCAATATCGTCCAGATCAGTTAAAATTTGACCCTCACCATTTTTAATCTTCAAGATGCTATTCATGTTCCTCCTATGCTTTAAAGTGGCATGGAAATAGTTAGTATTTCTATCACCAGTAGTAAAAAGGAGATCATTAGCTTTCTGTTGAAGTAAAATTTCCTCCATATTTATAGCTTCTAATAAAGTCAAATGAGCACGAGCAGTAGAATTCACCATATCAGGAGTACAAATATCATGAGTCTCCAACTGATCAAACATCTGTTGAGCCTCCAATACTTTATTGTGCACATTAGCAAAAACCTCGTGGTTCAACTTACAAAGATGAGAAACCAATTTTTTATGCAATTTTTAGAGAATAAGCCAAGCGGTTCCATCACCATCAAAATTCTAAACATGTTGCACAGTACTTAGGAAGGTATGATGAGAAGTCTAAATGTTAAGAAGTTTAAATCTAGATAAAGCAGGCTTATCAATAAAAGCAAGAGTGAGAAGAATAAGATTATGATCAGCGGAAGCATAGCTCAAATACTGGACTTTGGAAATAGGGTAGTAATTAAGAAAAATAGGGTTAGCCAAGAAGCGATTAAGCCTTTGTTGAAGAAATCCTCTCCTCCACGTGAAAGGAGATCCAGAGTAACCTAGATCGAGTAGACCAGCTCCTGCAATAGAATTACAAAAGCGATTAAGAAGAGAAATATCACAACTGCTACCACCTTTTTTATCAAAAGGTTTCATAATCATGTTAAAATCCCCTCCCACAAACAAGTTATCAGAGATGGAACCACCCAAAATTTATATCTTCCTCCAAAGTAAGAATTTGTCAGGCAATAAAGAGCCGGCATTTATAAAAGTGCCCCTCCCATGAAGTTGCTCCATCTAAAATGAGTTAAAACAAATTACTCCTCATATTAAATAATAGAAAAAGTATTTGTGCACTTCCAAAAGACTCAAATCTTGTTATTCCTACTGCAGTGAGACTGAAATCCTTTGAATTTATTCAAAATCCTATTTCTATTAAATGAACAAGAGGCTCCAAAATGGCAAAAATTTATATTTTATGAAACCTACAAAGATATTTAAGTCTATTAAGGGAGGAAGGGTCTGGCACTCCCCTAATATTCTAGACCATAATATTAAACGTTATGTCTTAAGCGAGCCATCCTAGAAGACCTAGAAGGCTTGCCTAATTGTTCTTCATCTGAATAATAGATACCTTCCTAAATAATATTGCTGGCATTTAAGCTTGAGAGCTCATTATTCCTTTTAACTTTCTTTTTAGCATGCTTTTGTACTTGTCATTCACTCTCAAAAGATTTTTTTGGCAAATTGAAGAGGGTCATGAGAGATTTCCTTGGATGCAGATGGAAACGAAACTTGATCACAATGTTGCCCCTGATTTTCTACCATGTTATCCCAGGTAAGATTTGCAGTAGTATAAGTAATAGGAACATTACTATTAAAAATTAAATATGGTGGAATAGATTTTGAAGTATTAGCGTTTTCCTCTCTCTCTTTATGTTGAGTGTGCACTTCTATAACATTATTAGTTAACGAAGTTTCAATAATTGGTTCAATATCTTTAAAAGGCCAGTCATCCTCCTTTTCTTATTCATTTGAAACTTAGGGATTAGGTGGTTTGATATTGTTGCTAAGAATAGGTAGTTGAGTGCCAAAAAATGCTTTAAGTTGAGGATTTAAACAATAACAATTGGAGCTATGGTGGCCAAACATAGAATAATGGGTGCTATATGGAGAATGCCTCTCAATTTCAATTGGTTGCCAATATCCCAGATGTTGAGATCCAATCCAAACCTTATCTCAAAAAGGCTAAGTGATATCCCTTTCTACTAAAACTCGAGCCTCAGAAGGTTTGATAATATTAAAAGTAGCACTATTCTTTTTTAATGGTTTACCATATGCAGCAGCAATTGAAAACAAAACTTCATTGTTAAAAAAGTGTAATTTGAGCCTAGGAAAATGAATCTAAATAGGTAAAATAGGCATTTCAACTTTAGGATCAAAGTTAATAGACTATTTAAGAAATTTCATAACACGATTTTCTATTTTCAGAGACCTTTTCGCAAACAGCCTCATATAGTCCTCATCGTCAGCTAGTTGAATCAGAATATTCCTACTATCCAACACCACAACATTACACCAACCCTTTAATTTAAGCAAATCAAACTCTTTCCTGATAAGCTTTAATTTTAGAATGTCATAATAAAATTTCCCTAGCAAAGCCAAACGACAAGAATAAGCCAAAATATTCTATTCTATACAAAAAATAAACATTGTCAATTTACCATTTTTTTCAAAGTTTCTTAACAAAAGAGTATTCTCTAAACATTGCCAATTTACCATTGTGAAATATGCTAAGGAGAGTCCCCATAAGCAGTAATGGCCTCTACTAGCAAGGAAGTGTTCACTTCCACCTGTAAGTTGGTCCTTCTGTTGAGAATAGATAACTTAATACCCCAAAACACAACAGCAATTTTAGTTTCTAAAGAGTCCAAGACTGAGATGGAGGAGTAGAAAAATAGCAATCATCTTTCAAAGTGGTCCCTGAAGACACCACCAATGCTAGCACCCTAATCTGAGAAACTACCATCAGTGTTAGCCTTTATGAAAGGGTGAGAGGGTCTTCCCCATAACACCTTAAGGACCTCAGTTTTAGGAGTGAGCCCTTGCCAAGTTAAATTACACATATTAGGTAAATTCTTCTGGGTGATTAGTTTAAGCAGGAAGTACTTTCAATTTGCTTCCACCTTATAGTTCTCAAACCTTGCTTTGTTCCTAGCCATCCAGAGGAACCATGCCAAAATAAAAGGAATGATTCCCAGATTAATCTTAGTGCAACTGTTCCAACAGCAAAGTAATTGATTTCAGTCCAATGGGTAAGTGTCAATGGACAGACAAGGAAGGAATTCACTCCACACTAATTGAGAGTATGGACTTGAAAGAAAAGATGAGTAGTAGAATCCACATCCTGTAGACATAAATAACACTTGGAGAGACCTCTCAAACCATTTAGTTCAAGGATGTCATCCACGGGTAAAAAAATGATGGAAAATTCTCCATCCCAAAAATACCATAGTTGGAGTAAGGAATTTGTTCCATAAGTAATCAACCCAAGGGACAGTCTCCCACTGATACAACTTAGCATAAATTTCTTATGTTATAGTTGGAGTGACTATGATGAGTAGCTAAAGAATCTATTCTTGAGATATCAAAAGGTAGATTTGAAATTCCTTCAGTTGAAGAAGGTGATACCAGAGTTTGCAGTACAATAGTAGACCAGCTATTTCTGCCACTTGTAGATCCAAATTAGAAATAGGATCAGGTGGATGCAGCATCTCAGCAGGGCACCATATGTCCTCACAAAAAAATGATATGAACATGTCCCAAATCCCATAAAAAGAGACTTTCAGCTTGTTGTTTGAACTTGAGGAGGCTGACCCATAATTTGGAATCACCAAGCTTCCTCTCCACCATGTTTGGGTGAATGCCCTTACGATATTTACCCAACATAAAATTGGACCAGGGTGAGTCCTGCTTTTTTAATTTAATCCATAATTTGCACAAATTAATTTTTTGTAATTGGGGAAGCTCCTTGAAGGCCAGACCTCCAACAAAAGTTGGTCTGGCAACTTTTTGCCAACTAGCTCAATGCAGCTGCTTCCTCTGACCCAACCATAAGAATCTATTAAAGCTTCTTTCTAGGTGTAGTTGAGTACTTTTCTTCATCCCAAAAATTTTTAGTATATATTGAAGGAATGTATTTAAGATACTTTTCAATAAGGAGATTCTCCCTTCATTTGATAGGAAAGAGTTTCTCCAACAGTTCAGTAGGGCATCAATTTGGGCAATTACATGGTCAAATTGCACCAATTTTACTCTTCCATTAATGAGAGGAACTCCACGTTAAAGGAAAGGAATTAAAGCAGTGTAAAATCTAGAAGCATCTTGGATCTAGTGTTTAATCTGATTCTTTGTTTTGTAGCTAAACAACAAAATGCATTTACATGTATTGAACTGGAGGCCTGAGCAGTGGTGGAAAACCTGAAGGCAATGCAACACTTGTTTGACAGCTAGTGTAGTATCTCTAAAGAACAATTTAATATCATCTGCATAAAGAAGGTGGCTTATAGGAAAATTAGATTTGTGATGAAATAAGTTGGAGGTATTGAAAGAGATTTTTCTGTCTAGAAGCCTAGAGAAATAGTCCATAACCAGAATAAATAGGGTAGGAGATAATGGATCACCTTTTTTGAGACCTCTAATTTCTATAAGAATGAAATTAGCATTATTATGAAGCCACCTGTTAATGAATTCACGGAACTTGGGAGAAAACCCCTGGCCTTAAGAATATCCAGAATAAAATGCCATTCAATTGTATCATATGCTTTCCTGACATCCAGCTTATATATCAGATTTCTACCTCTACAAGGCTTTTTAATTTCAGTGAGAAGCTCCTGGGCTAACAGAACACTGTCAGTAAGACTCCTTCCAGCAATAAAAGTAGATTGGTTGGGCCTAATGAGGTTAGCATGGTGGGGCTTCAATCTGTCCACCAAAATCTTACTGATTACCTTGCTGAACACTGTGGTAAGGAAGATATATCTAAAATGCTATCATTGGGATCTTTCAGTGGATTTGGGTATCAACTCTATGTTGGAAGCATGAATTAAATTCACTACATAAAATCATATAAATAATTTTTGAAAATAATTAAATAGAGGACATCTAATAGTTAATCTTTTTCTTCCGTCCCCCAAACGTAATGATACAGGTGGAAAGAAAAACTCTAAATATAAATCATACCTCAGTGTTTTAGGCATTTTCATCATTCTAAAATTTTGCAGTCCTTCTCAAAATTTCTACTTCACCTGGTCTGTAACATTAGGAGCTTTCTACAAATATAAATTATTAGAGAAATTGTTGGGTAAAGAAATTTTGAAATAATTACAAAACTAAAACATTAAACAAGCACAATATTCCCTAACACAACCACAATACTAAACAAAATAATTACAACTAAAAAGCAAAATTAAAAATTTCATTACATTGTAATTCACAAAGTACTAACAACATCCATTATACTACATATGCAAATTTTAACTTCCACACTAACTTTATAACAAAAAATAAAAATCGTCCGATTACAACATAACAATAAAAATGAAAGTACAAATACACACAAACATCCATTTCTATTACAAAAGATCACAAAAATAAAAGTACAAGTACAAGTACATCCATTACTATCAGATGTCAAAATCCCAAACATGTCTTCGCTCCTTAATCAGCAGGTGGATTGGGCTGATACTGAGTATATCGAGGGCACTCAGGGAAAGTAACATTAGGCTCACCTCTGTAGTGTCGGGCCTGAGCTTTGTAAAAAGCTACCTCAAAATTTGAATGCCTCTGAAGGTACTCACTATCATAATCATGTCAACGTTCTGAACCTCCAATCCTTTCATTTATTAATTCTATACTCTTTTGCTGCAAGGTCAACTCATTCATCAAATCAGTCAGAGTAGGGGAACTAGAAGGTGGAAGGTCATAACTTGTAGAGGGAACAACTCTAATAGTAGAAAGTTCTTGACTCATACTTCCAATTCTCCATTTCTCATGGGATTCATAAGTTTTCAAATTAGCTTTACTAATGGGTTTCATAGGGTAAACCCATTCCTCATCTCCTCCAGCTTCAAGTCCAGAAAGTTGGCAAAGTGCATAAATAAGGCCAGGATGTCCTAGACCTCCACTTGTTTCACTCCTTGTCATAGTCAATATGTTCTTAAAAATAATTCTCCCCACATTTATATTTCTGTTATTCTGAATACAGAAATTCAGAATAGCTCTATCTCTAGTTACCTCACTATGATGATAAGTCGGTAACAAAGTAGAGAAAATAAAATAGTGCCACGCCTTAGAGGTGGCATTCAACATGGAAGCAAAAAAATTTACCCGTTCTCGTTGCTAAATCTTCCATGTTCCTTTTACATCAGTGAGAAAGTTGAACACAACATTCAGGGGGCCTTCCGTAGTACTGAAGGATTCATAATGGTAGCTATAAGAGTCTGGGACTTCGTAAAAGGTGTTAATGCGGGCGACATTGCGGCATTAAATTCAGCAGGGAATCCCCACACTTGAACAATTCCATCTTCAGAATAGAATACGTTGGCATAGAATTCCTTCACAATATTTGCAGCAGCTTTATTGGTAGTGTAACAAAAGTTTTCCCACCTCCGCTCGGTAATAACTCTTTAAATTTCTCCTCCTGGACTCCCAAAAACTCGATCCTGTATGCATTTCTTTCCTTCAAATACTGAAGTAAATCCTGATTGAGCCTTCACATTGACAAAGCGAGACTCGTCGAACTCAAGTCATCTCTTTTGTCGTGGAGCCATTTCAATTTTGTCACAATTATAAAAAATTCCAAAATATACTTCAAATATGCAAATAATGGCTTCCAAAAGTAATTCTAAGAGTTCAACACTAAGTTTCATGAATTTTTTCCTAATATTTTCTTCACATTCTCAAATTTCTTGGATCTCCTTAATGTGAAAGAAATCCATGGTAAAAATCAAATATTTTTAGTTTGGAGTGAAGCTCTTACCAAGAGATGATCAAATCTGTGTCTAAATGTCTAAAAATCGCCTCCCAATCCATGATCTCTCAAGCCCTATGTCAAAAATTGCGTTTTTCAAAGGAAGGGGATGATGAATAGTGGCGGGGGGGGGGGGGGGGGGGAGGGGGGGGGGGAG
>NW_018165593.1:306127-309016 GCF_001263595.1 Phalaenopsis equestris | reverse complement strand
CGCCGTCGGCGGGCTCTATTGATTTGGTTCAATTTCCAGATTTTTGCAATTTGGATCAATTTCAAGCCTCAACAAAATCTGTTCAATAATTATAGACATAATTTTAAGTGACTAAATGATGTACTTATCACAATTAAACCTTCACAACACAAAACATCACATATATATATAAATTCCAAGAGTTACAATTGATGTTACATAACACACCTAAGTTTGATATTTTCTCAACCTCAATACACTAATTCAACATCGCAATCCAAGCCACAACACTCAAAATGCTGTAAACAAAACATCTTATGCTTAGTCTCAACTATACAGAGATCTAAAAACATAATTCTAAAACAAAGCAAATGCAAAGTTCAAATCAAATTACATACATAGACAGACATGTAGCAATATAAATATACTACTCTTTAGATTCAGTACTAGATTCTCCTCTGAGATCACTCATTGATTGCACATGAACGAAAAGGTTATAAAAAAGGTGGTATGGAAATTCTTCAGTTGAATCCTCTTCTATCAATTTCATCCTCCTCATCAGCTGTATCAAACTATCTTCTAAAATTCCAAAGAGTTCAAAATGTTCTTTCTTCCTCAAGTCTAGATGATTGAAGAAATCGGAGATATTATTAATTGCATTCATGACATTTTTTGCCTCCTTCTCTAATTTCCTGATTCTGCGCAGGATCAACAGAGTTTTGTCAGGAGCTAAGGGTTGAATCGACAGTGAATTCTGAGACGCTTGATCTACCATAATAGTCATGTCATTTTCATTCTCAAAAGCTGAGAAACTCTCAGTTGGGTCCAAAGGATTCCAAGATAGAAGTACCTTTTCCCAATTTTCGTAGGATACTTGGAACTGACTGCAAAGTGAGAAAATTGTGGAAGGGTGTCCAAGCCCATAAGTTGATCCATGAATGATCAGGCACAAAACCAACTTCACATTTATTGATTTAATATCGATCGACAGTCCCATTTGGATGCAGTAATTTAGAATAGCACTTTCTTTAGAAACTTTAACAATCTTCATTTTCGGTAACAATTTCGTAGAAATGAAGAAGTGCCAATGTTTTGAAACGGGGTTTAGGAGTATCGCAGAAAAACTAACATACCCATTTTCTCTCATTTCCCAGTCTTCATTTTTGTTCGTTAAATATTGGTAAATCTCATTCATCTGGTTTCTTATCGGGAAGAAGTTGGAATAATGGCAGACAGGAACGTTCTCCATCATGTATAATTCATTGATCCGTGTAGGAGTGAAAGTTATCCATCTACCTCGCACATAAATGACTCCCGGGTTGATTCCATGCAAATTTGCATAAAATTCCTTTACCACAGGAACAACCACGGCGGCAGTAGTATGGTACATCACTTCCCATCTTTGTCGCACTATCATCTCTTCAATTTCTGTAGAGGGATTATTCAATCTACGATTTATGAATCCTCGTTCCTTGATCAATCTTTTCTTCATCAGTACCTTGTTGAAGATTCACTGCGCTTCCGCACTAATGAACATTCTTCAATTGAACACTCACATTTTGGGATTATCAGAGAAATTGAACACCATAAGATTTAATTTGGTGGAGTTTTACTTCATTTTTGGAGTAAATATGAACTTAGGAATCAAATTTGGGAGTTTAAAAGGGGTGATTCCCGACCAAAAATTGCCAAAAACCGTCATTCAAACTCCAGAAACCGCCATCTCGCCAGTCTCGCCGTCAGCGAGGCTTCTATAATTAATTGCCTGGGCTCTCGGAAAAAACCCGCCATCGGCAGCGTCGAGGGGGCCGGCCGCGGCCAAGGCAACCATCTGGTCCGAATGCGTTCTAATTTTTCTTTATGGATCCAATTTTTATGATGATTCAAGGGTAAATAAGAGTAGTAGAGCTCAATACTACAACAAACTAACAATAATTTCAAAAAAAACCACTATAATCACAGTAAAAATAAAGATAACTATGGGTTGCCTCCCATAAACCGCTTGGTTTAACGTCGTCAGATCGACCTGTTCAGGTGTTATTTTGGTCGTCAGATCGACCTATTCAGGTGTTATTCTGGTTGACTGATCATTAAAACCTCTTAAAAATTTGGTCTTTTACCTTAAAAATATTATTTTCATCTTTTTAAAAATATTATTTTAATCTTTGTCCATTTACTTTAAATCTATTTCCAGTCTTCTGATCTTCAATTTCAACAGCTCTGTAAGTATAAACTTGAGTCACAGTAAAGGGTCCTAACCAACGAGATATCAATCTCCCAGGAAATAACTTCAACCTAGTATTGTAAAGCAAAACTTCTTTTCGTGGTTCAAATTTCTTCTGGTTAATCTTCAGATCATGCCATAACTTTAGTTTCTCCTTATAAATTCTGTCGTTATCATAAGATTCATTTCTTAATTCTTCCAATTCATTTAATTGTAACAATCTCTTCATACCAGCATCTTTCAAATCATAATTGAATTCTTTAATCGCCCAATATGCTTTATTCTCCCATTCTCATTCTATTGGTAAGTGAAAATTTTTTCTAAAAATCAGTATGTAAGGAGTCATTCCAATAGGAGTTTTATAAGCAGTCCTTTAAGCCCATAATGTGGTATCCAGTCTAGTCCAGTCTAGTGGAGTCTAGTGGACCAATCTACTCTCCTAGGGTTTACAGTCTTCTCAAGTATTTCTTTAATCTCTCTATTAAAAATTTCATCTAACCCACTGGTTTGTGGATGATAAGCAGTAGATATTCTATAATATTCTATAAGAATATTAAATTTTTCTATCAATCTCTGAATGTATTTATTCCTAAAATAGGATCCTAGGTAAAGCTCGTGCTTCAATCCACTTAAAAACGTAGTCTACTGCAATTAATATGTATAAGTTCCCAAATGAAAGAATAAAT
>NW_018165593.1:304698-305983 GCF_001263595.1 Phalaenopsis equestris | reverse complement strand
AGGCATTCCATTTCTTCTAGATATATTGCCGACTCGTTGACATCAATCACAAGTTGTTGTGTATCTATAAACATATCTAAAGATAGTAGGCTAATAAAATCCAGCTTGTAAAATTTTAAAAGTAGTTTTATTAATCCCAAAATGTCCTCCAAATTCAGAATCATGACATTTCTGAATGATTAGCTCAGTTTCTTCATAGGGTACACATCTCCTCATAATAAGATCCTTACATTGTTTATATAAATAAGGCTCATCCCAAAAATATGCTTTCGCATAATGAATGAATTTCCTTTGTTGTTGCAGTGTCAGCATAGGTGGCAAAATATCACTTATAATATAGTTAACTATATCAGCATACCATGGTGTTTTCCACCCATTAATGTTATAAAGTTGTTCATCAGGAAAATTGTCTGTAATTTTATTGTCGGTGTCAAATAATTCATGATTTTCTAGTCTCGACAAATGATCAGCAATTTGATTATCAGTTCCCTTTCTACCACTAACCACAAGATCAAATTCTTGCATCAAAAGTATCCATCTAATTAACCTTGGGTTGGCATCCTTCTTTTGCATCAGATATTTAATAGCAGAATGATCAGTGTGCACAACACATTTAGCTCCAATTAAATGTCCAAGGATAGCTCCAATAACATAATCACTAGTATCACACATCAGTTCGAATGGTTTCTCCCAGTTAGGTGAAACTATAATAGGGGTTGTGATTAATTTTTCCTTTAATAACTCAAAGGCGTTTAAACAACTTTTAGAAAATTCAAATTTCTTGTCCTTTTCTAAAAGTTGGCATAGAGGTTAGGTAATTTTTAAAAAATCTTTAATAAAATGCCTGTAAAATCCAACATGTCCAAGAAAACTCCTAACCTCTCTTACATTAGTAGGAGGTGTTAGTTTAGATATAACTTCAAATTTTGCAGGGTCTGCTTCCATACCATCTTCCGAAATTTTATGCCCTACCACAATTCTTCCTGCATTAATAAATTGACATTCCTCCAAATTCAGAACCAAATTAGTTCTTTCGCATAGCTTTAAAACTTTTTTAAGGTAATCTAAGCATGCGACAAATGATGTTACAAACACAGAGAAATCATCCATAAGTACTTCCAATCCATTATCAATTAACTTACTAAATATGGACATCATACATCTCTGGAATGTTGCAGGTGCATTACATAATCCGAAAGGCATTCTTCGAAAAGCAAAAGTTCCAAAAGGGCTAGTAAAATGTTGTCTTTTCCTGATCCTCAGGAGCAATAGGAATTTGATGGTA
>NW_018165593.1:303484-304329 GCF_001263595.1 Phalaenopsis equestris | reverse complement strand
TATAATTCTGTGCATACAGATCGAAGTACTGATTCCCTTAATATTAGCTAAGGACTAACCAAAAGCTATCTTATATCTTTTCAATGTATCTAACAGTCTTTGCTCTTGCAAATCATTTAATTCTAAAGATATAATAACATGTAATGTAGATGAGTCTCCCAGAAACACATACTTCAAATGGCTAGGCAATATTTTCAACTCAAGTTCAGGTGGTTTTATAATTGACAAAAATAGAGCATTTTCTGTAATATCCAACATCTGAAATCATTCCTGAACATAATCAAATTCTTCATTTTCTAATTCGTCCATAATAACTTCATCACTATCTTCAAATTGTTCTTTGTCCTCAAAATGTTCTTTAAAATGTTCATTCAATATATGTTCACTAATTTCCATGTGAAAACATTCATTATCTCTTTCAACAATAGAGTATTTCATAGATTTTGCAATGTTAAAGTCACTTCTTGATTGTTAACTCTCATAGTTAATTCTCCTTTTTGAACATCTATCATAGCTTTTCTAGTAGCTAAAAATGGTCTCCCTAAAATGATAGGCATTTCTTTATCTTCCACCATATCTAAGACAATGAAATCCACGGGAAAGATAAATTTATCAACTTTTACTAACACATCTTCTATAACTCCCTTAGGATATGTAACTTAATGATATGCTAACTAAAGAGTTACAGAAGTAGGTGAGAATTCTCCTAATCCTAATCTTTTGAAAATTGATAGAGACATAAGATTAATGCTGGCTCCCAAATCACATAAACCTCTTCCATAAAATTTTTCACCGATAGCACACGGTATAAAGAAACTGCCTGGATCTTTTAATTTTTCAGGAAG
>NW_018165593.1:285510-302366 GCF_001263595.1 Phalaenopsis equestris | reverse complement strand
CATCTATAATCGATCTAAGTGATCCCACTAATACATTATAAAAAGTTTGAATTATCAACCAATCTGGTAACGAATGATGAGGGCATTTCCTAATAAGATCTTTAAATCTCTCCCAAGCTTTGTATATTGACTCTCCATCAATTTGACAGAACGATGTTATGTCATTTCTAAGTTTAGCAGTTTTGGATGGAGGGAAATATTTGGATAGAAATTTCTATGAAAGTTCTCCCCAAGTTCTAATAGATCCTGGTGCTATCAATTTTAACCACATCTTAGCCTTATCCCTCAGTGAAAAAGGGAAAAGTCTAAGTTTAACAGCATCGTTTGAAACTCTGTCGTATTTAAAAGTAGCACAGTTCTGAGAAACTAGCGAGGTGTAAATTAGGATCTTCATTTGGTGTACCTCCAAATTGATTGTTTTGGTATTTAAAAGTAGCACACAGTTCTGAGAAACTAGCGAGGTGTAAATTAGGATCTTCATTTGGTGTACCTCCAAATTGATTGTTTTGTACCATTTGGATAATAGCAGGTTTAAGCTCAAATGAATTAGCAGCTACATCAGGATTTTGGATAGATAAGTGAATTTCATCAATTGTAGGATTTGCATAATCTTGCAGGGGTCTAGGTTGGTATTCACTCTCTATTCCTTGATTGTTCATGTTATTTTCTATTGTATCAGAATTTCTAGGTTCTCTTCTCAATCTTCTAATTTTTCTAATAGTGCGTTCTAATTCTGAATCGTAGGGTGTAAGATTTTCAGGTCTAAATTTACGCATACAATTTGAAATCAGTACACAGTAAAATAATTAACTAAATACAAAAATAAGTTGCAATTTAAGTACACATTTTCTAATAATTCTAATTTGTCCGTTACTCTAATTGTGATTCTTTTTTACTCCCCAACAACGGCACCAAAAACTTGACAGCGAATTTATACATGCTTAAAAATATAAGTGAAAAGATCATCACTTTAGTTGTAAAACTCAACATATTTTAATACAATGGAAAGATGTAATCTTCACTTTAGTTATGAAAACTCAACATATAAGTGAAAATATGTAATCTTCACTTTAGTTATAAAACTCAACATATTTTAATAAATCAATTGGCCAGATTGAACGTAAATTAAGATTGAAGTGAAAAGATCATCACAATTTCTTTAACATTTTCATGGCTTCACCAATTCAAATCACCATTTCACAAATCTCAAGACAAGGAGAAAGACAGAGAGAACTACTCAGATCTATGGGGAAAATATATAAAATAAAAGTCATAGAAAATACAACAATAAATAAACTTATCTCTAATTTCTCCCCAAGAAAACTCGTCGAAGTTCCTCTGAATCTCTTCCTTTCCTTACAACACACAAAATTCCTCTTCGAAGCAGTAAGGAAGAAGAAATCTCTCACTTTCCCTCCACTCTTACAATCTCTTGAAGAATTCCTCACAATTTAGACTCTCTAGCAAACACTAATGAGACCTCTCCAACCTTCAGGACTTTTCTAACATCCAGGATCCTTAGCTCTCTCAAATTTTTGGCCAAAATTTTCTTCTAAAGTTGTGGATGAGTTTTTCCAAGAGTTGCCTAAGCACCCCTCCAAAATTCATTCTCATCCAATGCTTTGTTGGACATAACCGCCGAGCTCACCGTCGGCAGTCTCGAGGGCACCGTTGGTGGGCCTTCTAAGTGAATTAATCCTGGAGTCTCGGGAAAAGTTCATCGTCAGCGCCGTTGGGCTCGTCATCGGCGCTGTTGGGCTTGCCGTCGGAGCCCTAGTGCAAATCATCACATTTTGGTTCTTTTTGATCCAAATTGGCTCCTTTTTGCATCTTTTTACTCCACTGACCCTAATTCATCATTCTTGCAACAAAACATCAAAAATGCCTTCCTTTAAAGTGCAATATCATCAAAAATAGTGTAAAATAGGTATGGAAATATCAACATATTTTCTTTTGGTCAAAGCACTGAAATAATTAGACAGAGAAGAACCTCTAAAGAAGGCTTAGATGGCAGAAATCACCTCAGGTTTAATAATATTCCAACACTTCTTGTAAGAATATGAGGAGAATCCTTTAGGTCCAGCAGTTTTACTTGGGTCAATGGAAATGAGAGCTCCCTAAATCTCTTCCTTAGTGGGGAGATCAGTAAGATTCAGTTCTTGAACATAGTTAACTTCCTCAATGAAGAGGGAACCATCCAGCTGTGATCTCTTTGGAGAGGAGGAAGTTAAAATATACTTGAAATATTCATTACATTTTCTTTACACTTGATACAGACATGGTAATAGCTAGTATTTCTATCCCCATCAATAAATTTGTTAATAGCAGCTTTCTGCTTTAGGAAAGTCTCCAGGCATGCAGAGGTAGAGAGAACTTTCTGGTTAGAAGCAAAGATAGTAGCATCATCAATCTGACTGGTATTTTCTAATTGGGTTAGAATATGCTCAGCCTGTTCCACCTGTTTGTAAACATCCCCAAAGGTTTCCCAATTCCATTGCCTGAGTTCTTTACTGACTTTCTTCTATAGTAACCACAGCTTGATGAGAGGTTTGGGATGTGAGATATCCTTCCAATTAGTAAAAATGGTATGAAAAAAATAAAAAAGGGAGGACCCCATATTAAGATATCTGAAAGGATGAGGACCATTGGTAGCATAGCATTAATTGAGATTAATAAAGGTCTGTGGTCAGAACCAACCAAGGAGAGATGTGAGACAGCAGTGTGTAGATAAGATTGGAACCATTGATCATTGGTTAGGAATTTGTCCAACCTTTCCCAAGTTTTTCCCCTTCTCCATGTAAATTGAGATCAAGTAAATCCCAAATCAAAAGGCCCTGCAACCTAAATATTCTCAATGAACTTAGTCATAAAAGCCAGATTTGGTACTGTACCCCCTTTTCAATGGGAGAAGCAAGATTGTTAAAATCCCCCTTAATCAGCCAATTAGAGTTGATAGCAGGACTAATGAAATGCAATTTGGAATAAAGTTCCACTCTATCCTGCGTGTTACAACATGCATAAATAATTGTGACTATTACTTGATATATTAATGAAGAGATGGAGGATTTGGGGATGGTTAATCAAAAGGGAGCACTAACTTTCTTTTCTATAGAATAATGATATCTTATTATTATAATTGGACAAGTGATGAAAACCAGTGAAAGACTTATTAATCATATTAGAGTTTTGGTGAACCAAAGGCTCTAAATTGGTCATTCACCACAATCTATACTTTTTAGTTAAGAAATTGGAGCCTTTTTAGAGAAAGGGGTGGGCAATCCCACTTATATTCCAACAGAGAAGATTAATCATGGTGGGAGGGCTTGGACCTACCCCTAGTAAGCCTAGTTAAGGAATCCCTCCTAGAGGAACAGGAGCTATCAGCTTCATTAATGAAAATTTCATTCAATGAGTTCTTATTCTCCAAATGTCCCTTCATTTTCTTCTTGACTTTCTGAATTTGCTAATCATAATAGTTTGTTCCATCTGAACAGGTCAAGTATGCTAAAAAGTATGTCTAAACTGTTCCTGTAAATCAGTCATAGCAGCCTCCACTTGGAAAATGTTATGTGGGTCTGGAATAACTTGGACCTTAGTGAAATTAATCTTATTTGATAACTGAGTTTGTTGTAAAGGCCATTCTTGCAGCTTAGCCATGGCAGTCTCCACCTGAGAAGTGTGTGGGTCAAGTTGTTCTAGGTTTGGAAGATGTTTGACTAACAGAGATGAGTCTCCTTGATTAGGGGGTTGTAAAACAATCTCAGCATACGAATCAGGAGTGGGTGCAACATCTGCCTGAACCTCTGAAGGGATAGCCTTTGGGAAAAATAAGTTTGTTTTGTATGCTTGAGGTAGGGATGTAGTCTAAAACATTTTTGGTCATTATGACAAAACATTTTACAATGAGTACAGTAAAAAGGTTTCTGATCCATGATTATGGGATTCCAATACTCATTTTGTTTAGTGCCCAACCAAAACTCATCAATTGGAGGGAGGGTAATATCCCTTTCCACTAAAATCCTAGCCTCTTAAAGCCTAGTCACATTGAAAGTGTAGGCATAAAGTTTCATTGGCCTGCCCAGCAGAGCTTCAATAGAGAAGAGGACTTTATGTTGAAAAAAGTGTAGCTTTAAACCTGGGAGTTTAAACCAAATATGAATGATAGGAAGTTCTTTCCCAGGGTCAAAATCAGTAGTCTATTTTCAGCAATTTCATTTGGTTTCCTTCTATGTAAATCAACTTCTTGGAGAATATCCTTGCATATTCTTCTTCATTGATCAAGTGAATCATACCATGCCTCCCATCGAACAACCCCACTTTACAGTGCCCAGATAATTTGAAATCCTCAAAGATTTTCTTATTATATCCTTTTTTGTATAGTTTAACTGAAACTTATCAATAAGGGTAAATTTACATCTCATGGATAGGTCTACAACTTCATTTCAGAGAAGAAAAAGGCAGACTTACCACTCTTCTTGGATCCTCTCTTAAATAAGTAACTCTCCTCTTCTACAATCATGGCATCATGGTAAGCTTGAGGGAAAACTAATTTGCCTCCCAACAGGCCCGAAGGAGATGCAGCTGCAGCATAAAACTTTCCCACATATATATGGTCAGCTTGTTGAAGTGAAATATCCATTGTTTGCCTAAAGACAGCAGAGAACAATAAAACAGTGAATAAGAAATCAGCCAGAAGATGAAAAGCACTGGAACAGTAAATCACAACTCAAAAAAGGTAAGCCAAGGAAAAACAAAAGACCACCACAAAACTTTTTACTCAGTAGGAAAGCACAAACTATGTTGTTTGAAGCAATAGCAACAAAAATGGATGTTTTACAGGAGAGAGGAGTTGAGAAGAGTTGAAGGTGCATAGCCATGGATCCCTAACCCTAGCAGAGCAAAATCAAGCGCCATTAAATATATATATATATATGATAAATAACAGAAACAAACATAAATCTGGGTTACCTCATGATACACCAAAATAATATGTTGTTTTAAGTACACATTTTACGATTATTTCTTGAGATACGATTATTTTTTGAGATACTGCACTTTAAAGAAGGGTAATTTCTTATTTTTATTGCAAGTTTATCAATTCTAGGCATTTGGAGTAAAAGTAGCAAAAAGTATGAAATTTGGAACTAAAACTGTGAATTTTGAGATTCTGGCACCTGAAGCATCAAAACTGGCACCTGAAGCGCCACTTTATAGAGAGCTAGCACTTGAAGCACCATTTGACAGAGAGGTGGTGCCTGAAGCATCAGATTTGGTGCCTGAAGCACCAAATTTGGCACCTGAAGCGCCAAAGCCCATATCAGCACGATCTTAAGCAAGTTGACCCCTAAAGTGCCAAAACGAGTGCCAAAGACAACATTTTACAGATTAAGGCGTTTCGGGATAATTTTGCTTGAGTTTCAAAAGGGACACTTGTTCTAAACCCATGGAGTGGTGGCATGGAGAGCAGAAAAGGGGCATGAGTAAGAGAGACAGAGAGAGAGAGAGAGAGAGTCAAAGGCTTGGAGATTTTCTTTAAATAATGTAAGAGGAGAGGGAAAGTGAAAGATTTCTTCTTGATTACACTTCTAAAAGAGAATTAAGAGTGCTTATAAAGAGGGAAAATACTTGAAGAGAACTTTTAGGGATTTTCTTGGGAAGGATTGTGAGATAAGTTGTGTTCTTTTATTTCTTTTTTTTTTGTAAACTTATTCTTATATATGAAATCTATGTTTTGTCCTATCCGTCTCATGAATTTTGATTAGTCTTATTTATCCTTCTCCCTACTTTGAGATATGGTTTTGTAAAGAATTGATTTTTTTTATCGGTTTTAAATGTCAATGATTTGTGATGATTTGAACTCTGATCTTCATTTACATTTTGATCTGGCCAATTAAAATGTTAAAATGTGAAATGTTAAAAAAAATGTTAAAATGTGTTGAGAAACATATGTTCTGAAAGGGCTATGATTTCTATAACATGGGGAGAATCACATTTGATTCTATGGGTGAGGATGTCATCCATGAGGTTAAGTGCAAAAAAGTAGGGAAATATACTTTTTTAGATTTAGAATTAGTGATTTTAAAGTAACAGATTAAAATCCTCAATTTTGTCCAGTTGATTGGAAACTAATGGAAGATTGTTAGCCCTTATGTGAAAGAGCAATGGGAGCTCTAGAGTTGTAGAAGGTATCCTCCCAACCTAACCACGAAATTAGGGACCAAATTCTGGGTTAGTCAATGTTCTTTATGTACTTGGAAAAGGGTAAATAATAAGATTGCTCCTATTTCACACAAAATAATTTATATATATATTTTTGAATGATTTTAATTTCTTCACAATCCATATACTCATTGTAAAGGGGAAGGATTCTTTCTAAAATTAAACTCTTTGTCACAAAAACTTTTTTTAGTTTTTGTAATTTAACTTTTAAAAGTTTAGCAATTAGTTTAATGCAAATCTACATGGATTCAACCAAGGAATTTTCTATGTGCAAGGCAGGTTTGTGCAATTCACTCCTTCAAGAATAAACAAAATGCTTATGAATGAAAGTGTTTCTATTTTCCACTACACAAATTTTACCCCTACAAGAGATAATATGAATGAACTCTATCGATACCTTATGGATGAAGATGTAAATTGGGAGGCCAGAGATGATAGAAATGTAAGTTTTTCTTCACCATTGTTAAATCCTGCATCTAAGCCGTGGCATTTCTTTATTGCATTAAAATTACTCCCCACTTTGAAAATCAGTAAGGTAACTAAGGAAAGTGATATTTTGAATTGTTGTATTCATACTGGAAAACTTGTTGATATTAATGCAATAATTGTGAAACAATTTTTGGGTTCAATGTTGATGGATCTGTTACTGGACTGGAACATCCATCCACTATTTTTCTACTTTGCATTCAATCGCAAGTACCTTATAAAATTTGGGAGAAAGTGCTTCTTCCTTGGAAGATGATGGACCCAAAAGTCTATTGCAACTGTATTGGAATGGGAGATGAGAATGATATGAATGTTTTGATGGATCAAGCATCTCAAAATTCATCATATATTCAGCCTTACTTCAGTTCGAATGCACTTTTGAAAAAGATCAAGAAGATAGAAAAAGTGGTACAAATCCTTATGCATGCAATTGGGGATGTTCTTGAAATGTTGGATCATTTGGACTGGAAGTTGAAGGAACATTTTGAACATATTGGTCGTATTGAAGATGGTTTGGTACGTATGTTCAAGAAACATGCTTGGATTAAGAATGATTCAACTAAAGAATTTTCTTATTGACTCTTCTACAACTTATACGTGCACTATAAATCCATGGGAGATATCAAGGACGACGAGAGCAAAGAAGATGTTGGAAATTACTTTATGCACGGAACGTTTTGTTTTAAATTGTTTTCTTATGTTATTATGTTGTGTTAAATTAAATTTACTTTTATTGTTGAACTCTATTGATATTTTTTTTGGCATTTTGATGTTTAGATTTCATTGTTACGATGTTTAGTTTGCTTTGAACACTGAATTAGATTTTGTTGGCTTGAAAGTAATTAGTTTATAATAACATGAATTTTATATATAAAAGTGAGTTTTGTGTTATTTTTGAATGTTTGAAGTTAGAATGTTTAATTATGATAATAAATGTTTATTTGACTTTATTAGAGGTTGGCGTAAAGTGGTACGCAACAAATTTTCACAGAAAATGAAATCTGAAAAATTTAGGCGTTGGCGCCTGAAGCGTCAAATTCTCAAAAAACCAAATTGCCTAAAAAATTACAAAATCACTCAATAAAACACCATTTTTACTGTTTGGGTCATCTCCTACCTCTAAACAGTGACCTAAAGCTTCATATTGTGCACATTTGAGAAGATTTTGAAGGCCAAAAATCTTAGATTTCATCTTCTCTTGGTAAGAGCTTCACTTTAACTTAAAAATTTTTAATTTTCACCATGGATTTTTCCTACATTATGAAAGATCTAAAATTTGGAATTTTTCATGGTTAAGTGAAGTAATGATGGATGGAGTTGTGCTAAACTTTTGCATTCAGAAATGAAGGCAGTAGATGTTGGTGCTCTTATAGTTCATCATGCTCAAATTATAGTTTGTAGTGCTACAGCTAGTGGTTTGGGTAACCCTGCCCTGATTTTCACTTTATGTGAGCAATCAAGAGTAGAGTCACATAGAAACGAGGAAAATCTGCAACCACAAAATCATGTTGGGAAGCATACATTTCAAAGAGTTGAATCATTTGTTGAGTGTAAGAGTGGAGGTAGTGATAGACCCTCAACATCAGTTGTAGGGGCATCTATATCTCACTTTGCTTCACATGAAAATATTATGGAGCAGCTCATGATTCAATAAATGGATATTGTGAATATACATAATAGGATTGGAGGAATTTAAGCAAAGAATGCTTAAAATGATGAATATAAGTAGAGGAGAGTTCAACATGATATAGCTTATGAGGAGGCTATGGTTAGATATCTTAGGGGTGAGTATGATTTGGAATTTCCAACTTGCCCCAGCTTCACTCCTTATGCTCCAGATCATTATGATGATGAAGAAGAAGAAGAAGAAGAAAAAGATGATCATGATTAGGAAGGCGATAAAGATTGATATCTTAAGAGTTAGTTTGTTTTAGGTTTGTTTATTATTTTTATTGGTTGTTATTTGTTGTTGTTTTAAAACTGTTGTAGTAAGATTTTTCATTTTAAGGATGTGTTGTGGGCATACTTTGCAATAGTAATTATAGATTTTTACTTTTTTGGCATTTCTAGTATTTTTCAGATTTTATTTCTTTTTTTAATTTTCAGCAAATCCCTTAAAATATATTATATTTCATTTAATGCTTTAAAGTCTGTATGTATTTTTAAAGTTAGTACCTAAGGTATGCCAGAGCCTAGTTCCATACTCTGAAATCCTCTACATGTTAGTTTTTATTTTTATACATTTAATGTTTTTTTTCACCAACTAAATTTTGTACTGAACATTTATAAATTACTTAATACTTTAAGTTTGGGGGAAAGAAAAATTTATTTTAAACAGAAGTAAACTAAATTTTAGTTTTCCTCAATTAAATATATTTTTAAAATTAATTTAACATGACTTGGGATGTTATGGTTTAACTTTAAAAGACTATACTTATGTTTGTAAACATTATTGTAAATTTAGGTAAAAGTTTCTAATAATTAAGGTCAAATCTAAGTTAAAGATATTTGGTACAAAAGGATAAGACTATGTTTTCTATTTAAAATAAAGAAAACTATATTTTTTAAGTATTAAGAATTTTAGAATTTCATTTAAGAAGAAAAGAGTGAAACTTAATCATAAACTAATATGAATTTATAAAGTGAAAAAAGGAAAAGAGTTTTAACTTTAAGAAGAGGATAGTGAAGTTAAAAATAATTAAAAGCTATCCAGATATAGTAATCCTCACTTGAAAATGAAAAAGAAAAGAAAAGATTGAAAAAATCTGAAAAGAAAAAAAAAGGAAAAAAAAGAATAAAAAGAGAAAAAAGAAAAGAAAAGAAAAATGAGTGAGGATAAGCTTGAGGAGATGCCAATAAGCTTGAGGAGGGATAAGCTTGAGGAGATGCCAAATCAAAAATTGGCTTCACTTGAATAAACTTAAGGAAAATGCTTTAATATATTTTCTAAACTTGTATTGGAGTATTAGCAGCATTACTAGTAAAGTTTTCATGAAATTCTATTTCATATGAATGTTCTAAATATACTTGATGTGACAAATTACAATTCTTCTTGAAATGAATAGATTTACGGAAATCTTAAATTTGATACTAAGTACTCTTAGACTTAAAGTTTGAATGTAAGTTACTAAGGGTTTTTCTTAAATTTTACTATGTTATTTATTAAAATAAAGTATAGAAGTTATAATTTAATCTTTATCCTGAGTCATATGCGTTTATGTAATAAAAGTCTCACTTGAAGACAAGTAACATTTAAGTTTGGGGGATTTTGATACACCAAAATAATATGTTGTTTTACGTACACATTTTATGCTTATTTTTGGTAATATTGCACTTTAAAGAAGGGTATTTTCATGTTTTTGTTGTAGGTATATCAATTTTAGGCATTTGGAGCAAACATAGCAAAAATGATGAAATTTGGAGCTAAAATATTGAATTTTGAGATTTTGGCACCTGAAGTGCCACTTTACAGAGAGTTGGCACTTGAAGCACCATTTGAGAGAGAGCTAGTGCCTAAAGTGCCAAATTTGGCGCCTGAAGTGCCAAAACCCAGAGTCTTAAGCAAGTTGGCGCCAAAAGTGCCAGAACCAACATTTTAAGAGCCAGAGATAACTTTTTGCTGATTAATTTTATGTGAATTTTGGTGGTTTGGGACAAATTTTATGTGAATTTTAAAAGAAAGACTTGTTCTAAACACCCCATGGAGTCGTGGTGTGGAGATTTTATGTGAATTTTAAAAGAAAGAATTGTTCTAAACACCCCATGGAGTCGTGGTGTGGAGAGAAGAAGAGGGGTGTGATTAAGAGAGAGAGAGAGAGAAAGTCAAGGGCTTGGAGATTTTCCTCATATATTGTAAGAGGAGAGAGAATGTGAGAGATTTCTTCTTCATTACACTTCTAAGAGAGAATTGAGAGTGCTTGTAAAGAGAGAAATTGCTTGAAGAGAACTTCTAGGGATTTGTTCTTTTTTTCTTTGTTCTGTGAACTTTTTTATATACGAAATCTGTGTTTTTTTGTATCCTTCTCATGACTTTTGAGTAGTCATCTTTATACTTCTCCCTACTTTAAAATATGATTTTGTGCAGAATTAATTTTGTTTTATATGATTTTAAATGTTAATAATTTGTGATGATTTGAACTTTGATCCTAATTTACTTTTCGATTTGGCTAATTGAAATGTTAAAATCGGTTGAGAAACATATGTTTTGAAAGAACTTTGATTTGTACAACATGGGGAGAATCACATTTGAATCAATGGGATAGGATGTCATCCATGGAGTTGAGTATGAATAAATAGGGAAATAGACTTTGTTGGATGCAGAATTTGAAATTTTAAGGTGACGGATTAAAAACCCCAATTTGGTCCAGTTGATTGGAAATTAATTCAAGATTGTTAGCCCTCAGGTGAGGAAGTAATGGGAGCTCTGGAGTGGCACCCGGTATCCTCTCAGCCTAACCACAAAATTAGGGACCAAACATTGGATTAGTCAATGTTTTGTATAGCACTCCAAAGAGGGTAAAGAATAGGATTGCTTCTATTTTCTTCTTCTTTGTTGTTTATTTGGTGGGCTAGAGGTTCTTCCTGCATTTGGTTTTTTCTCAGATATTGTAGTTGTTTTGTTGTTGTTCTTCTGGTTTGTCCTTATTTTCGTCTTCCCTGCCTGAGCTGGGGTCACCACTTGGTCTGTGGTGGTGACCATTTTGGTGGCTGGGGTGGGTTTTCTCTGCTAAAGTCTTACTTACTGTTGGTTATGGTGGGGAAGTGTTTAGTTGTCACTTGGTTTACTGTTCTATTGGTTTTACTGTTCCATTGGATTTTAACTTGCTGGTTCTCTTTTTGGTGGTTCTGCTCCACTCTAAATGGCTACTAACATTGTTTAGACACTAATCTCCAATGGGCCAAGGCCACCTTTGCTGGGGTGGTTGGACACCCTAAGGAACAGTTAGAAAATATTGATAAAGTAGTTTTTCCACGAGAGTTTCATGATACTTTAGCTAGCAAAAGGACTTCTTCCTGTATTCACCCCCTTATGTGTAAGGAGGGGGAACCTGTAGTTTATTTCTCTCCTCAAGATGTTATTTCATTAAATGAAGAGGTTAAGCTGACTCTGGTAGGGAAATTATAGCTGGGTCACCCTAAGATGGAACTTGTAAGGAGTTTCTTTGAGTCCATAAACTTTAATGGTGCTTGACAACTAGGGTTACTATATGGCAGGCATTTGCTTATTCAATTGACAACAGAAGAAGATTATGCTAAACTTTTTTCCAAGCAATATTTAGTTATTGTGGGGGCTACCATGAAACTTTTGAAATGGACTCCTAACTTTGATCCTAGCAAAGATCCTCCTGTGGTTCGTCTTTGGTTCAAGTTTCCTCGTCTCCCAATTCCCTACTTCAAGTTGAATGCCCTTTTTAATATTGGATTTTTTTTAGATAGACCCCTTAAAGTTGATGCTCACACTTTTAACAAGGCAAGGCCTGCTCTTGCAATAATTCTCATTGAAAGAGATATCACCTTACTTGAAATTAAAATAGTGTGGATAGGCTCTGAACAGGATTGCTTTTGACAGGAGGTAATCCTTGAGCAAAGGCCTTATTATTGTCAACATTGCAAGATGTTTGGGCACACTAGGGATAGGTGTTATAAGCTACACCATCCAGTGAAAAGGATACAAACTTCTTTGAAGGAAATTGCCCCCAATCAACTTCCTGGGGTTAATGAGGATGGCTCACAGGATGAGGCCCAGAAGTCTCCAACCCGCTTTATTTTTATTACTCCTCCTCCTGAGGAAGTGCTAAGAGAGGAACCCAATACCATTACTATAATTTCCCCCACAGTTGATTCCTTTGAGGAGAGGCTGCAGGAACCAATTCAGGAACAGCAATTGCATCATGTGATTGAAGGAGAAAAGGTTGCTGATTTGAATCACCTTTTGGGGGAGGATTGGGTTATGCAGACCTCTAAGAGAAAGAAAAAATAAACCACAGAATCTCAAAGATTACAAAGAGAGGCAGCTTATCTTAGCAATATTCTGTAGGTTGGATCATCTCCTGGACCCTCTAGAGGGAGAACCAGATCCAGATCACAACCTTCACCCCATCTTTATCCTCAAAATGCTTAATTTCTCTCAGGTTTGTTTATTGACCTCTGGTCACTTTATGTCTTTCAAAAGACTTTTAGTTTTTTTCCTTAACTGCAGTTTTTATATGTTGAGAATGGGTTTTTATGGTCTTTGGGTGATGGCAGACTCTTATCAACATTTATATACACTATATCTAAGAAAATATGGAAAACTTTCTATTCCTTTGCCTTTGATTCAATTCAACAAGTCATTAGTCAATTTTTTGGTTTGTTGTGACAGAAGTAATAATTTAAGAAAGGGTCTGTCTGGTCTTTGGGTGTTGGTAGAGTTCTTGGTAGAGTTCTTTCTGCTCTCTACTCTTTCTGCTCTCTACCAACTTTCTTGAATGATATGGGAGTCTTTTTATTTCCTTCATATGTCTCATGTCAGCAAATCACTGGTCATTTTTCTGGATTGTTTGGATTGCAGTCCTTGGGTTTCCATTTCCTTTCAGATGATTAATTTGATGTACTGGAACATCAGGAAGATTTCTGATTAGAATTAAACAGTTGGTAAGGAAGCACAGGTTACTGTGTTTTACTATTCTTGAACCTTTGGTTCACTGCACTCCTTGCAGATTTAGAAAACATTTCCAAAGTTTCACTTGTACTTACAATATTAATAACAAAATTTTTTTTTTCTATAGAAGTAACCTGAATGTTCAGATCTTGGATGACCAACCTCAATTTCTTCATATCCATCTTATATGGGATTTTCTACATGTTCAGACTACCTTCATTTATGCTAGGAGTTCTACAAATGATAAAGATATATTATGGCAACAAATCCAGCATCTCAAATCCTCTGTTAATGGACCTTGGATCATTGGTGGAGACTTTATAGTATAGCTAGATTGAATGAAAAATGGGGAGGGAAACCTGTAGACATTACATAAATGTTACTCTTTAATCAGAACATTAGGAACACTACCCTTGCGGAACTTCCTCATCAGGGACCTCTTGACACTTGGAGAAGAGGAAAACTTTTTGAAAGAATTGATAGATTTCTGGTCAATCAAGCTCGGCTGGATACCAACTTTATGACTACAATTTCCCATCTTCCTTACATGTGTTCTAATCATAGGCCTTTGCTAATCTCTATATCCCCTAATGTTGTTGCTCCCTTACCAAGATTCAATTCATTAATGTTTGGGTGGAACGTCCTGAATTCCTCTCCTTTATTAAGTCTGTTTGGGCACCTGTTTCATCCTTCCCTCCTTAGATTAAACTATGGCAAATTCAAAAAAAAAAGTTGTTAAATTGCTGAAAGCCTGGAATTGGAATTGCTTTGGCAACCTTACAACACAAGTTGAAGAGGCTGAAGCTGCCGTGAAACAAACTAAATTAAACATTCAGATGGGGCTCCCTAATGAACAGAACCTGATATTAGCTAATGCAAATCTGCTTCAAGCTATTCATTGGGAAAAAGAGTACTATAAACAGAAGGCTTTCATCAAAAAATTTATTGATGTGGATAGGAATACAAAGTTTTACCATGCCTGTATTAAACAAAGAAGACATTCCAACACCATCCTGAAGATTAAAAACCACAATGGCATTTGTGTCCAAGGTACTGATCTAATTCACAGAGATGGTATTGATCACTTTCAAAACCTTTTATCTGAACCCCATGAGGCTACTCTCCTGAACTTTGTCCCTAGCTTACTTAATGACAAATTCTTTGATATCCAGTGCCTGGATTTAACATTTATTCTTACTGAGGAAGAAATTTGGAAAGCTTTATGTTGTTTTGATGGTGACAAGGTGGTTGGTGCAGATGGTTTTAATTCTACTTTCTACATAATAACTTGGGAGGTGATTAAATTTTATGTTGTGGAAGCTGTCCAGGCCTTCTTCAGGGGGGAGGATATGCCACATTACTTTGCTCAATCCACCATTACTTTAATCCCAAAGGGAGGCCAGAAATCTAATTGGGATCATTTTAGACCCATATCTCTCACCACTGTGTTGTCTAAACTTATTAGCAAGCTTTTGGTTTTTTGATTAAAACCACATTTATCTTGGATGATCTCTCCTAATCATTCAGCTTTTGTTACAGGTAGACATATTACTGATAATGTGTTACATACACAGAAACTCTTGCTGGATATTGACAAGCCTTGTAGAGGGGGTAATCTTATATATAAGCTGGATATCTTTAAAGCTTATGACACTATCAATTGGAATTTTATCTTAGAGGTCCTTAAAGATTGGGGGTTTCAAAATTCCTTCTGCCAAATCATCCATAGGTGGCTTAACAATAATTATTATACCATTCTTATTAATGGTAATTCTCAAGGGCAGTTCCAAGCTACTAGGGGAATTAAACAAGGGGACCCCCTTTCTCCATACATTTTCATTTTGGTTATGGATTACTTACTAGGCTTCTTAACCATTATTTTTCTGAAAGGGAATATCTCAAATTTTCTAATAAAGCAATTTTCTAATAAATTTTCTAATAAAGCAATTTTTTCCATAAGTCATCTATGTTATGCTGATGACTTCATACAATTTTCTATGGCCTCAAAACCAGTAGTGAAGAAGGTGGTTAATCTGTTGAACTTGTTCCAACAGATCTCTGGTCTCTGTCTGAACTCAAGGAAATGTCAACTTATATTTAGCAATAAGCTACATCCTACTACCAAAAACTGGATTAAAGACTTCACTGGTTTTAAATCTACTACCAGCCCCATGGTTTATCTTGGGGTACAATTAATTAAAGGAAGAAAGAAGCAAACTTAATTTGATGAGGTGGTTTCTAAAATTTCCAAGCAAATCTCTTGTTGGACTAATTCCTTTTTCTCACAGGGGGGAAGGTTAACCTTAATTAAAAGTATCCTGACTTTTTTCCCTATGTATATTTTGAAAATGTTGAAAATGAAAAGATCTATACAGAAAACTCTAGAGGTGATGTTGAATAAATTCTTATGGGAAGGCAATCATAAACAAGCTCACTAGTTTAGTTGGGAGAAGCTTTGTCTGCCTTTAGCTGCAAGGGGACTTTGTATGAAGTCCTTCCAACAGCTTCATGAAATCTTCTATTGTAAACTCTGGATTAAATTTAGATAATAAAAATCTTTGTGGGCTAATTATATGAAGTTAAAATATTACAAACACTCTCATCCATCAATTATCTGCAGAAAATCTTGGGATTCTAGAATTTGGACTGAGCTCCTGCATATTAGGAGTGTGGCTGAAGACCTTTTTATCTAGGATGTGGGGGTAAAATGGAACTATCAACCTCTCTGGACTCAGCTATCAACACCTCTATTCATCTTTGCTGGAATAATCATCTTTCAGATAGAGATATGTTGGCTTCTATGGTGAATCCTGAACAAGTGTTTCAAATTCTTAAGGTCCCAATTACTCCACTGAAACCAGATAGAATTGTGACTAAAAATCCTCCTCGTACTTCTTTACCAAATTTGCATACTCCCAATAAAACAATTGGCACCATAAGGATTAGGGTAATGCCATGTGGGTGAAATACCTCAGCCCCTCTATGTCCTTCTTCACATGGAAATGTTTTCATAATATTATTCCCACTGATGATATACTCAAACTCAAGGGTCTAAAAGGACCTTCAAGATGTACTTTTTGTTGCCAACAAGAGGAATCCTTAAATCATGTGTTTTTCTCTTGTCTTATTGCTCAAGGGGTTTGGACACAGGTAGCTACTAATCTTAGTTTCCCTTCCCAATTACTGAATTTTGGAAACTTCCTTGACTACCGGAAAGTTTGGAAAGGGAACCATGCTAAAATGATCCCCTTTATTACTACATGGTTCATTTGGACGGCAAGGAATAGCAATAAATATGAGGTGAAAATCCAAAGTGCTACCCAAATTTCTACCAACTGCTTGGCTTATACTCTTAAGATAATCAATCTCATGGGGTATAAGATTAAAATTCTTGGGTGTTCCCAAATCCTCAATACCCAAGTTTCTGCTGCCAGACTAAAATTTTAGCTGTTCCATTGGAGGAAACCTTCTTATCCTTGGATCAAAATCAACACTGATGGGAGTTATAGAA
>NW_018165593.1:283876-285386 GCF_001263595.1 Phalaenopsis equestris | reverse complement strand
TGGAAATGGACTCATTATGGCTATTCCAGCTTTTAAAACTTAACATCTCCCCACCTTGGTTTCTTCTACATGCTGTGAAGAAAATCACTCACATGAAGTTGACTCACAACCTTCAGATTATCAGGAAGCATATTTTCAGGGAGGGCAACAGATGTGCTTCTTGACCTCACTTTTGGTTGAGGTCTAGAAATTTCTTTAGTAGCCTAGGTCTAGCCATAGGACTTTCCTACCGATTGTGGAGCTGGCTTGGTTGGTTAGAGCAAATCTCTCTGATCTGTCTTATATTAGAAGGGGGATGTCCACTGATGTTTAATCTAACCATCCTGTCTAATCTAGAGAGGGCTTTTGTTTCCTAAGTCCTTACTGTTTTGTTATGTCTCATTTCCTTCTTCTTTTCAGCCCTATTGTTTGGGGACAGGTTTTTTGATAGGTTGCATTGGTATTTTGTTTTCTCTTGGGAGGCTTTGCCCCCTTTTGGGTGATCCTTGAGTTTTGTCTGTGAACCAAGCCATGTATAGCTTTGTAACCTTATTTCAATTTAACATGTAGGGAGTCTCTGTCACTCCTTTATATATATATATATATATATATTTGAATGATTTTAATATCTTTACAATCCATATACTTATTGTAAAGGGGAAAGATGCTTTCTTCCATTTGAACTCTTAAATTTGAACTCTATGTTACAAAAACTTTATTTTTTTTTTGTAATTTTACTTTTGAAAGTTTAGCAATTAGTTTAATTAACTTATTCATTTAACTGCATTTTATTTAACATTCACTCATTTAGTATAGATTTTAATTTTGTACTTCACTATTGTAGTTTAAAATTGTAGTTTACATTATAATCATAAGAATTTACTTATAAGCATTTAGTCCTTCTCTATAAGATTGATATCTAAGACTTTGTTAGTATTCCTTATTAATTGAGTGATACGTACACTTGCATTTTTTTAGGGGATTTGGCAGTTTTAAGATTTTAAAAAAAAAGCAATTAAACTATTTTCACTAAAGTTATTTTTGTTGGGATTAAATTGCATATTTACTATTGTATCTGTCATGTGTATTTTGTAATATTAAAAAATATTTATAAAAATAACACACTAAGTCCACCCGCATCACCTCCCAGAAAGCACTTGGTTTAACGTCATCAGTCAGACGTTCCCAGTCTTTACTCTGTGTGACCCATATTTATGTTTGTTTTTGTTATGTATCTATTTTAATAAGTAGTATTATATATATATATATATATATATATCAAGTTGCATTTAAATATCACATAAACTCATGGGTTATTCACATTGGAACATGCACATACAACTTTTTTTTATTCATTTACTCATAAGCATGCATTGAAACACACACATACTTCCACACTAACACACACACTCTTACATACTCATACTCGCACATTATCACACTTCAAGATATAAATACACACACATTCACATGACTTTCTCCCCCTTCCTCTCGTATATTATATATATATATATATATATATATATATATA
>NW_018165593.1:280924-283847 GCF_001263595.1 Phalaenopsis equestris | reverse complement strand
TATATATATATATATATATATATATATTTTCTTTTTTTTTGAGACAGCGTCTCCCTACATGTTGAAGAAAATGAAGATTACAAGGTTAAGGGTAACTAGATGGCTTGATGAATCAATACAGGAATCATCAGTCCATTCACAACAAAAAAGACAACAATTAGCTCCTAGGGCTTTAAGAAAAAACAAAATAAAAGAAGCATAAGGTTCCCACAACATAAGGAAAACCCAATATGGGAAGAGGCAAGGTGCAAACAAATTAAAACAACCACCAAGTTCAAAAAGTGTGACCAGAAATAGTTCCTCTTTAGAATGTGTGTACTTTAGGAATGCATAAATTATCTTCATGCAGTGGATAAGCTAAATCTGGGGAAGGAAAATTTGCCACCATAATTTGTTCAGAACATCTACCACAGAACATCTACCAGTAGTGGCATCTACCAGTAGTGGCGAAAAGGGGAGCAGGCCCATTACCTTTCCTGTTGATATACTAAAATTTAACAGTGTAGCTACCAAAGTTTCTTTAAATTTTCCTTATCCATCTTCCAATGTGCCAAGGGGGGTCTTCCTCATGCTACAAAAATTTGGTGCAAAGATTGGAGTCAGTTTCAATGATTAAAGGTCCCATTCTATTGGACAGCAATTTTAAGAGCCCAATAAATAGCTATCATTTCATTTTCTGCAGCATCTAGAGCCCAAGTTGGTGAGGAGAAATGGAGAACATGGTGACCAAGGGAGTTTCTGAAAACCCCACCAAAACCAGCAGATCCTTTAAGAAAGCTTCCATCAGTATTAGCTTTCAACCAGCCATCAGGAGGAGGAGCCCATTTAATCAAAGAGAAACTGAAATTATACTGAATATCAGTTTGAGGAACCCATTTCCTGAAGATATTATGGAACCCATGATATTTGATGATTTTTCGTAGGTAATATGTGCAATGAGTAGTTACAGCTTTAACAAGAGGAGTAGAACCTTCATATTTAACACTATTTCTGCACATCCATATAAACCAAGCAAGCCACTATACAAGGAATAACTTGTAAATTGATCTGTTTCCACTCTTCCCAGTAGTTGAAGAAGTTGATCCAGCTGAGATTCATTGTATCTATTTTGACCTTGGGCAATAACTCAATCTAAACTTTTTGAGAGAAGTTGCAATTAAAGAAGAGGTGATCCAAGGTCTCCTCCTCCATAAGGCACAAAAGACATACAGATGGTCCCCTCAAGCCTTTCATTTTTAAGATATCATCTGTTGGGAGCAAGGAAAACCATAATCTCCAGTTGAAGAAGGACATAGAAGTGGTAAGGTGTTTCCCCCAATATTTAGTGCCACAAAGAATAGAAGGCCAATAAAAGTGGGTTTGGTAGATAAAAGAAGTGACTTTTTTAATAACTATCTTGTCTCTTTGATTAGGATAAATAGGTGTTTGCTGGACCAAGTGCGGCTGCTCACAGTTGAGAATATTAGAGAGAAGGGTATAATTCCACTGGTTACCATTCCAGTAATCTTTAACCATATCATGTGTATTTGGGATAGAGGAAGAACCTTTGATTTTTTCACCATTCCAAGTCCTCCTATCCAGCCAAAAATTAATTTGACCTTCCCCAAGCTCCCAAATGAAAGTCTCCTCATCTTGTTCTCTAACCTGCTTGTTCTCTAACTTGTTCTCTAAACTCTAACAGCTTACCCCCAAGTCTAGAGTCACGAGGCTTTCTGTTAACTAGGCAAGGGTGAGCAGATCTGTAGTATTTCCCTTTCATAAACACAGCCTAAAGGCTGTCTTGGGCTCTAAATTTAATCCAAAGTTTGCATAAGTTAATGAAACTCATATGCTAAAAATCTTTAAAACCCAAACCTCTAGCACAGTAAGGTTTGCAAAGCTTTTGCCAAGGGAGCTAATGAACTTGTTTCTTCTGAACAGCCCATAAAAAATTGTTGAACATTCTCCCCAGTAGCATCTGAGTACCTTTCTTCATAGAAATTATTTGTAGGACATAAGAGGGGAGGGCAGTGAGAATACTTTTAAGTAGAATGACCCTCCCACCATTGGACAAGAAAGAATTGGTCTAGCATTGCAGTTGGTTCTTAATCATATCAATTATCCCATTAGAATGGATCTGTTTGTATCTGGCCTTGATTAAGAAAACACCCAGGTATTTAATAGGCAATGAAGATAGGTGAAAACTTGTGTAACTAGTAATCCAATGTTTTATCTGTTGAGATATGTTAGAGCTAGGAAAAAATTGGCATTTGGGAAGATTTAACTCAATACCTGAGGTGAGCTGAAAATGCTTGAGGGCCTTGTACAACATTGTACAGCATTTTGGTAGAGCCTTAGAGAAAATAATGACATCATCAACATAAGATAGATGACTCATACAGACATTAGATTTGTGCTGATAAGCCAGATGAGGGGAGCTAGAGAACAATTGATTCAGCAATCTAAAGAAATAATCCATAGCCAAAATAAAAATTGTAGGGGACAGGGGGTCCCCTTGTTTGATCCCTCTGGACACAGAAAAGAAGCCATGACAAGAACCATTGATAAGCACAAAAAGGTTTTTACAGAGAAGCCATCTTTTGATCAGCATAGTGAAGCCTTCAGCAAAGCCCCTAACAGCAAGGGTTTCAAGGATGAAATTCCAGTTGATAGTGTCATAAGACTTCTTAATATCTAATTAACATATAACATTACCCCCTCTAAATTTCCTGTCCAAGTCAAGCAGCATCTCTTGGGCCAGCAAAATGTTATCAGAGATAGATCTTCCTTTGATAAAGGCAGTTTGGTTAGCACTAACAAGTTGCTAAAGATGAGGTTGAATCCTGAAGACCAGAATTTTACTTATGACCTTGGAAATAACATTAGTTAAACTAATGGGCCTGAAATCTCCCCAATTGTTTCTGACCTGGTTTTTAAGAGGTTT
>NW_018165593.1:273377-280792 GCF_001263595.1 Phalaenopsis equestris | reverse complement strand
AACCATCGTCCAACAACTTTTGTAGAACTTTGTAGTGTAGCCATCAGGGCCAGTAGTTTTATCATCATCTATAGAATCAAGAGCAGCTCTAATATCATCTTCAGAGGGGATTTGATCAAGGGTCAGCCTACTGACATAGTCAGTCTCCTCAGCAAATAAATTGGCATCAACCTAAGTTCTAGTAGTCAGATGGGAGTTGAAGAGTTGTTGAAAAAAGTGGACAGCTTCAAGGGAAATGTCATCAGCCTTAGTTAACTTAATACCCTCAGAGTTCTTAATCTCTAGGATCATATTACATTTTCTCGTAAAATTTATGCAGGCATGAAAGAAGCTGGAGTTTTTGTCCCCCTCAGTGAACTTGGTCATAGCATCTTTTTGCTTCAAGAATGCTTCATGATAGGTGATATGAGCAAGTAGTTCCTCATTAGCTTTATGAAGCTCTCTCTCTCAGTTTTAAGCCCCTTTGGAAGTCTTCTTCAGTGCAAAGTACATATTTTTGAGCAGTTTTTAAGTTCTCATTAACATCACCAAAAGTATTCCAATTCAAATTCTTTAAGTGGATGGCCACCTTCTTCTGTAATTTCCATAGGTTTATCCAAGGACCACAGTCATCATCAATGGTCCAAGCATTCATAATTTCATTGATGAAATTAGGATAAAGAGTCAACATGTTTTGGAATCTAAATGGTTAACCCCCAGGCTTAACAGCATTGTGAACAGCACACAGGATGGGTCTATGGTCAGACCCAGACATGGCTAGGTGAGCGATGACAGTATAAGGGAAGGTTTGAAGCCATATTGAGTTCCCCAACATTCTATCAAGCCTTTCCCAAAGAATCCCTCTTCTCTAAGTGAATTTAGGACCCTAAAAACCCAGATCAAATAACTGAGCATCTGTAAGGAATTCATTAAACTTCAGCATAGCATTTTGAGAAGGAGGCTGCCCTCTTCTTTTCCTCAGGAGAGGCAATACAATTAAAATCGCCCTCAATAACATAAAAGGAGTTAATGTTTTGGCTGATATGGGCAAGTTCCTTCCACAGCAACTCCTGATGCCTTGGGAGACTGCTGGCATAAACAAAGGTAGCATAACCCACTTGAGCACCTACCAGAAATTGAACATGAACATATTGGGGGCTGTTCAGAATAATCTTCCACTGTAATTCAAATGTGGCAAAAAGCCAAATCTTGTTATTACAATTAGCATAATAGGAAAATTTGGGAAATTTTCTGAGAATATTAAAGTAATTCCTAGAAACCATGGGTTCCAAAAGAGCAAAACACCAAATTTGATGAGTTTTCACAAGGTGAGCTAGCCTTGTGAGAAAATTGGGGTGTGCAACACCCCTAATGTTCCAACATAAAAACTTCATCATTGTGAAAGGGTTCTCCTTTTCCTTCTTGTTCTCTGTGTGGATTCTAGCAGCTGCTTATGTCATTCCAAGAAGGGAGCATCCTGCAGCAGCTTCAATTCCAACTGCCCCTTTTTTTTCCTGTTCTTCTTTTGAGTTTGCCACACATCAGTAAGCACTTCAACAATTAATTCCATAGTAGAGTTGTGGATTTTATTGGAAGTGATGTCTATGTTGCTTCTAGCACAGTCTCCTTGTTTGCCCTCCACTGCCTGGTCCAAAACTGTCTTGGAGGGAATATTTGGTTGATTGACCTCTTCAATAATACTTGGAAGCTTAGGACAGATAGCCATATCAGTATCACCAATGAGTGTTGCCTGCTCATTAGTCTTCCTGATATTCTGTCCCAAGGTTACATTAGAGACTCCTTGAGTAGGCAAGCTTTTAAAAGTTAATTTTCTAATTGGTGGATGTAGCCTATAGCATTTATCCACATTGTGTCAAAACATCCTGCAGTGAGCACAAAATAAAGGTTTTTTTCCATAATAATGCTTTGGCAAAACTCATCCTCAGCTGTTCCAATCCAAACCCTCTTTATTTCAAGCAAAGTGATATCTCTTTCCACCAGCACTCTAGCCTCTGCTGGTCTACCCAGATTGTAAGTTGGCACATCAACTTTTAAAGGGCAGCCAAGCACCCTTCTAATATTAAACAAAACATTTTGATGGTAATATTGGATAGGGAGGTTAGGAAATTTAAACCAAATTGGGACAATTGGGGGTTCTTTGCTTGGATCAAATTCTGGAGTCCATTTTAGTAATTTCATGGGGGTTCCAGCAATTAGTAGAGTTTTTTTAGCAAATACTTTAGCATAATCTTCCTCATTGGACATTTTGATTAATAGGTGCCTACCATCCATTAAACCCAACTACCAAGCACCAGTGAGATGGAGTTCCTCAAAAAATGTTCTAAAAAAATCCATTTTTGATAGGCCAAATTGAAACTTGCCAATCATGGTTAACTTGATTGACTCATTCAGAGACTGCATCTCCCCAGGAGTGAAAAATACAGCAGGTTCTCCCTCTTTGGCTCCAATAGGGGAAATGTATGGGCAGGAGGACTTGCCAACAGCAGCAACATGCAAAGCTTGGGGGAAAACCAGAAGGTCATAGTTTTTGTGCAATTCTTGCCCTCTACCAACCACCCCAGCATAAGTGGCTTTGGTCCACTGAGCATTAACTTCCACATTAATGGGGTTAAACTCCATAGAGACAGTAATAGTATAGAAAAGGAGTCAGGGGACCAAGAAAACCTCAAAAAAACAGTAAGAACTCCCTAGCAGTCACAAGCAAACAAAAAACCAGAGTCCACCTGTCCTAGTGGGGAGCCACAACAAGGAAGCAGCAGAGAAAAACTCAATGGAACAGTAAAACAAGAAAATAACCACAGGAATCCCTCCACCACCACCAAAGGAGATAACAGAGAAGTAAACAACACAAAACACCACCAAAAGAAACCAAAGACGCCAGCAGCCACCACTCTTCATCCTTCCAAAACCCTAGCAGAGCACCACCAAACCCAGCCGCCAACCATCCTGTATTATATTATATTATTTTATATATATATATATATATATGTTAAATAAATGGTGGCGGCAGGAACTGCTCTGCGAGGAGGATGGAACTTGGTGGCTGCTCTCTAAGGAAGACCTTTTGGGGCAGTTTGGGAAAATCAATAAGTTACTGTTTCATTGGAAGTTTGTAGTCTTTAGAAGTTGCAGGTCTGAAGTGAGCTTTTGGGGGGCAACCCAAGTAGCCTGTAGATTATTTGGGAACCTAGTGAGTTGTTTTGTACTCACCCAAGCTCAAGGTTCTCCTACTCCTGGCCCTGGTTTTTTCTCTGATGCAGTGTGAGTTTTAAAATGGAATCCCCTATCAACTTGGAAACTAATGCATAGTGGACTAGAGCTACTTATGTTGGAGTGGTTGGAAAAAAAATAAGGATACAGTGCAGGATGTGGAAAAACTTGTGTTCCCACAAGAGTTCCATGACACAACTGCAGGAAAAGGTACTTCACCTTGCATTCACCCTATTGGACTTAAGGAAGGGGAACCTTCAGTCTTTTTATCAAACCAAGAATTAAAAAATCTCAACAACGAAGTTCAATTTACTCTGATTGGCAAATTCAGCTTGGGACACCCTAAAATGGAGCTAGTGAGAGGTTTTTTTGACTTACTGCAGTTTATAGGCTCATCGAAGCTAGGATTACTTGATGGAAGGCACCTCCTCACCACAGAAACCAAAGAAGAAGATTATGCTAGAGTCTTTGCCAAACAGACAATTAGAACTGCTGGAGTTGATATGAAAATACTCAAATGGACACCTGAATTTTACCCTTCCAAGGAACCACCAGTGGTACCAATCTGGTTCAAATTACCTTGCCTTCCACTTCACCTGTTCAATCTAAATGCCCTTTTTAACGTAAGAAGTGCAATTGGCACTCCTCTGAAAGTAGATGCACCCACTTACAACAAAGAAAGACCAGTAAGTGCAAGAATACTAATAGAAAGGAATATCACATTGCCTGAGCTAAAAAGAGTCTTGATTGGTCATGAAGCAGAAGGATTTTGGCAGGAGGTAGTCATGGAACGAAAAACTTATTATTGTCAACATTGCAAAACGTTTGGACATACCAAGGAAAAATGCTACAGACTACATCCTCCCTCTAAAAGACTACCAAATAATCCAATTCCAAAAGTTACTGAGGAGGAAGATATCATTATGAGTCAGGATGGTGAAATACAACAAGCAAGAAGGATAAAAAACCAAACTAAAATCACAAAAAACCCTACTGAAGGACAATGGGTTGATCAAAGGGAGCATGAAGGAGGAACCAACCTGTAGGATCTCTCACACGGCAAAGCCCAACAGAAATTGATGATAGAATACATATCAATGACAAAACTATAAATGTTGAATTAGAAGAGGTCACTAAAGTCATCAATCACTCAAGCAAAGAAATAGAAAACTTGGGACAAGTCTCAAAAACAAAGGTAATGAGGAGGGGTCCACAAGTAATAAAATGAAGTGCACCACACCTTCAGAGCAAATGATACAAGAGATACAACACTCAATGGAAAGTGAATGGAAAACACAGCAGAAAAAAAGAAGAAGAAGATTAGAAAACAAATTGAAATAAATAATGTGGAACAGCAGAAGGACCAAAGAAAAAATAATTCTCAAACAACTAGGGGAAGGACAAGATCTAGGTCCCAACCCTCATTCCATTTACCCCCAACAACATGATTAATATGCTATGTTGGAATATAAGGGGGATTGTTGATCTCCCTTCCTTAAAAATATTAAAGTTTTTAAATAAGAAATACAAGTGCTGGTGCTTGGTTATTCTTGAACCTTTGGTTCACCAAAATCTTCAAAAATATGCCAAAGCCTTCCAAGGGCTCTTCTTTACCATAAATCTGAACAACAAGATCTGGATCTGGAGTAGATATGAAATGACCAGCAAGGTTTTGCTCAATCACTCATAATTTATACACTACTCTTTCAACATGGCAGACTAGTTTGGTTATGCCACTTTTGTTTATGTTGGATCCTCTAAAACTGCCAGACAAGAACTGTGGAAGGAGATCCACCAATTCAGAAATTTGACTAATACTGCCTTGATTGTTGGAGGTGTTTTCAACTTCATTGCTTCACCTGCTGAAAAAAAGGGGGGAAGAAATCCATCCCTTAAAAACATGACTGAGTTCAATGACAACATAAATACTGCTGGGCTATTTGATTTGGGTTTTAATGGATCTGAGTTCACTTGGAGAAGGGGAAAAATTTGGGAAAGATTGGACAGGATACTGGCTAATGACAGTTGGATTCAGAATTACTTGCAAACAAATGTCACTCATCTCAGTTTGGTAGGGTATGATCATAGACCTATGTTGAGTTCCATCTCTTCCAATGAACACAACAGCAGACCACCTCCCTTTAGATACCTTATTGTTTGGTCAAGCTACAGAGATTTCATTCATATTGTGAAGGATAATTGGAAGGACTGTGATCACATAAACCCTCTAATCAAGCTGTGGAATCTACAAAAAAAGACTATTAAAGCTCTCAATAAATGGAATTGGAACACCTTTGGGAACATTCTGAAAGGAGTAGAACAGGCTGAGAAAGAACTTCAACTTCTGGAGAAAAACATAGCAAGGGTCAAGTGGGAGAATCATCCCTCCTGGAAGCCAATGAAAAGCTACTGAATGCAGTAAAGTGGCTAGAGCAATTCCTGAAATAGAAGGCAGCCAAAAACAAGTTCATTGATGGAGACAAAAACACTAAATTTTATCATGCTTGCATTAAATACCAAAGAAAATGCAACACCATCCACTCTATCAGAGACAACCAGGGAAATTGGATCAGAAATGATCAAGGGATAGCTGAGAGTGTTGTGGCCTACTGTAAAGACCTAATGCAGTGTGAATTAACTGGAAGACAACAAGTGGAGTTTGAATTGTTCCAAGCTGAGTAGGAATTTTGCTCCAGGATAAATTTAGCTAAAACCCCTGGAGAGGAAGAGATTAAAAAAGCCCTTTTTTCTATTGGTAGTGACAAAACAGTAGGTCCTGATGGGTTCACTGCAGATTTCTATAAGAAGGCTTGGGAGGTCATCAAATTAGAGATTATTGAAGCTACCCAACACCATTTTAAGGGACAACCTTTACCTGACTATTTCAATACTGCTACCATTATTTTTGTCCCCAATTCATTACTAAAAGATCATTGGAGTAATTATAGAACTAATAGCCTTACCAATATTGTAAGTAAGATTATAAGCAAAATTTTGGTATTCAGAATCCAACCTATCCTTCATCATCTCATTAATCCCAAACAAGCAGCTTTTGTGAAAGGGAGAAGCATTGGGGATAATGTAATGATTGCTCAAGAGCTTCTATTGGATTTAGATAAACCTTGCAGAGGGGACAACATGATCTTTAAACTGGATCTGAAAAAGGCTTATGATATGATCAATTGGAACTTCATCATGGAGATTATGAAGGCTAGGGGATTTATAATAGACTCCTACAATCATCCGAAGATGGCTAGAAGGAAATGTTAACACTGTCTTAATTAATGGTAAAACCCATGGGTTTTTCAAGGCAAATAGGGAATTGAACCAAGGGGATCCCTTATAACCAACCATCTTTATACTGGTACTAGATTATCTGTCAAAATTTATAGATAAACCAGGGAACAGAAAAGATTACAGCATATATCATAACAGATCCATACAAGACATTAGCCACCTCATTTATGTTGATGAAATCTTGATTTTCTCCAGGGCTAACAAAAATGCTATCAAAAACCTTTATGCTGATATTCAAAAATTCTAGCAAGCTTCTGGCCTTGAAGTGAACAAAGACAAAAGCCACATCCTCTTCAGCAAGACATGCTCCACTGTCTGCAAACAGTGTACAATAGAGCTCACTGGATTCAAAGCTATGGGGGTATATCTAACTAAGGGAAGGAACAAACAAATAGAGTTTAATGAAATTATGGATAAAACCATTGCAACCCTCCAAGGGTGGACAAATTCCTTCCTGTCTAATGGAGGCAGAATAACCTTGCTGAAAAACATCTTAACCACCTTCCCATTGTACACATTATAAGTGGTTGTGATGAAGAAAAGCACACAACTCATGTTAGAAAGAACCTTCAACAGATTCTTGTGGTCTGGGCAAAGGAAACAAATGATCTGGGCCAGCTGGCAGAAAGCTGCCAAATCTCTATATGTTGGGTTTAGTCTTCAAGGGACTTCAAAAATTAGCATGTGCAAACTTTGGCAAACTTTGGTTGAAGTTCAGATAGAATGACAACCTCTGGAAAAATTTCATGCACTCCAAGTATTGCAGAATTGAACACCCTAACCTGGTGAGGGCCAAACTAGGGGACTCTAAGACCTGGAAACAAATGTTGAAAGTAAAGGAACAAGCTAAAAAATTATACACTTGGGAGATGGGACAAGGAAACATCGGGACAAGGAAACATCAACTT
>NW_018165593.1:162364-273337 GCF_001263595.1 Phalaenopsis equestris | reverse complement strand
AAATGGTGCCCAGAGAACATAATTGAGATGATAGATGATATGTTGGACAAAAACCTGATGGTGAAGGATTGCTGGGAGGGGCAGAATTGGTCTCAGGAAGCACTCCAAAATGTGGTGACAGAGCACTCAATAAGAAATATATCAAAAATCCAATTTGACAGAAATAAAAAAGATAGGGTGATTATTAAAGCAAACTCCACTCAAAGTGTGAACCAAGCTATCTATAATCAGTTGTTCACCTGGGCGGCAACTTCTTGGGGAGAGAAATTGTGGAACAAATTACTAACCCCCTCTATGGCATTCTTTTTGGAGAGTGCTAAATAACTTAATACCTACAGATGATATTCTCAAGTTAAAGGGCTTTAAGGGACCTTCCAAATGCAAACTCTGTCAGAGCGGTGAAGAGACATCCATTCATCTGTTTTTCCAATGTGAATTCTCCAGGAAGATTTGGAGTTCCTTGATAACTAATTTCCACATCAACACACTAAACTTGGGGTGGGAACAGCTAAAGATGTGCTGGTTAGATTGGCAAATAGTCAAACTTGGTACAATCTCATTCATCACTGCTTGGTTCATATGGAATGCAAGGAACAAAAGCAAGCATGAAAAAAAAACAGCGACTACAGAAACAGTGGAGACTAATTGTCTTGCTTACATCACAAAGCTGATCATTTGGAATGACTTTCCAAACATCTTAAAAATTAACCAAAGCAAGAATCAAAATTACAGAAAAGTAATTAAGGTTTATTGGGAGAAACCTCAGTACCCCCCCTAAAAGTCAATACTGATGGAAGTTTTTCAGCTCACACAGCAGGTATTGGAGGGGTGTTCAGAGATCACAAAGGCAAGTGCAAAATGTTCTTCAAATCTCCAATTATTGTTGAAGATGCCTTAGAAGCTGAGACAACTGCTCTTTATTGGGCCATAAGAATGGCTGCCATCAACAGTTGGACACCACTCCAAGCTGAGGTTGACTCTTCAATGCTGATTGAGGACATGACAGGTAAAGCTCTCCCCCTTGGCATATCCAATAGTAGATTCTAAAGATAAAACATATCACCAAGGAGATACAAGTCAACTACTGTTTTAACTACAGAGAGGGCAACAGACCACCCAATTATCTAGCTATTGAAGGTGTTGAATCCCAAAGAGTCCCCCCACAGATTCTGGCTGACCTGATAAAGGGTGACAGATTACATATACCTTACCTCAAAATTGCTAGGAGCTAGATGTTTTCTATTTTCTAGTTTTAGACATGTCTTGTATTCCTTTAACTTGCATTCCATTTTGATATTGCCTTTTACTCTCTCCTCTCCCTACTGTAACTCCCACTCTTTAGATGTAATGAGGAAATTTAAGTGATCAACATGGAGGGAGACACAAGAGGCTCCTTTTTCTATTATATATATACATATATAAAATACTATTTATAAAATAATATAAACAATAGAAACAAACATAAATATGGGTTGCCTCCCACAAAGCGATTGGTTAATATCATCAGCTTGACATTCCCAGTCTTTACTCTTGGTGACCCAACATTACAGTCTCTTTAAACAGAGGTCTTTGATGATCAAAATATCGTTTCAGTCTTTGTTCATTCACTTTGATTATCTTTCCAGTCTTGGGATCTTCAATATTAACAACTCCATAGGGATAGACTTTTATAATTGTGAGTGGCTTTGTCCACCTAGACTTCAGTTTTCTAGAAAATAATTTCAATATTGTATTGTAAAATTAAACTTCCTCTCCATACTTAAATTCATTTTTTATATCTTCTGATCATGCCATTCTTTCATTCTCTCCATATATATCTTAGCATTACAATAAGATATATTCATAATCTCTTCAAGCTCATTCAGTTGCAATAATCTTTTCTCGCCAGCTTCTTTTAAATAAAATTAAACTCCTTAATCACCCAATAAGCTTTATGCTCCAATTCTACTGGTAAGTGAGAAGTCCTCCCAAAAATTAATCTATATAGGGACATTCCTATAGGTGTCCTATAAGCCCAAAAATGCAGTATATAATCTAGCAGACCAATCCATTTTATTAATATTTACAACTTTTTTCAAAATTTTCTTAATTTTCACAATTAGTATTTTATTAATATTTATAACTTTTTTCAAAATTTTCTTAATTTTCACAATTAGATACTTCTGCTAGACTGCTAGTCTAAAGATGATAAGCAGATACTTCTGCTAGACCGCTAGTCTAAAGATGATAAGCATTTGCAATCCCATGTATAATTTTTTAATTTTCCACAAAATTTTAAATTTATTTGTTTCGAAAGTGAGATCCTCCATCAATACTAACTACTCTCGACATTTTAAATCTTGTAAAAATATTTTTTATTAAAAATTTTGAAACACTTAGAGCATCACATCAAGGTAAAGCTATTGCTTCAATCCACTTTGATACATAGTCCCCTGTAATTAATATATATAAATATTAATTTCCAAATAAATATATATTTCCACTAAACCCCAAACATCAAATATTTTAACATCCAAAGTAAAATTTAGTGGCATTTCATTTATTTTTGAAATATTGCCTACTCATTGACATAGATCACATGTTTTAATATATAAATATTGATTGTAAAATTTTGTGAATAGTTCAATAAATCCCAAAATGACCTCCAAATTCAGAATCATGACATTTTTGGATAATTTCTTCAACTTCTTTATAAGGCACTCATCTCTGCATAACTAAATCTTTGCATTGCTTATACAATATGGGTCATCCCAAAAGTAAAATTTTGCATCTTGAATAAACTTCTTCTTTTGTTTTTTGTCAATCCATATGGTAAAATACCATTAACAATGTAGTTTATAATATCATCATACTACGGTATTTCCCACCCCTTAACATCATAAGGAAAAGTTTCATTAATTTCTTTTTCAAGATCAAATGTTTCTTCTTGTTCTAGCCTAAATAAATGATCAGTAATTTAATTATCAGATCCTTTCCTAACGACTACCACAAAATTAAATTCTTACATCAGAAGTACACATCCAATTAATCTTTGTTTTGCATCCTTCTTTTGAATCAGATAATTAATAGTCAAGTTGACTAGATGCACAACACATTTAGCTCCAATTAGATATGACATAAACTTATGAAAAGCATAAATAATGGCTAATAACCCTCTTTTTTTGAAGTGGTATAATAAATTTGAGCATCATTGAGAGTTTTACTAGCATAGTATATAACTTTAAAAATTATGTCATTTCTCAACCCTAAAACAGCTCCAATTGCATAATCACTTGCATCGCATGTTAATTTGAACGGTATCTCCCAATCAGATGAAACAATTATAGGAGCAGTGATCAATTTCATTTTCAATGTTTCAATGGTATTAAGGCACTCTTGTTTAAAATCAAATTTTATATCTTTTTCCAAAAGTTGGCATAAAGGCTATGTAATTTTTGAAAAATCTTCAATATATCGCCCGTAAAAACCAGCATGTCCTAATAAACTTCTAACTCCTCTTACAGTAGTAGATGGAGGTAGGTTAGATATAACTTGATTTTTTTTGGATCTACTTCCATGTCATTTTTTGAAATTTTATGCCCAAGCACAACTACAACCATGAATTGGCATTTTTCTATTTTAATACTAAATTCCTCTTTTGACAACCTTCTAGAATATTCTCTAAATTATTTAGACATATTTCAAATGAAGTTTCAAACACGAAAAATCATCCAAAAAGACTTCTTTCCCTTTTTAAATTAAATCACTGAAAATCGTTATCATACATCTTTAAAATATCGCAGGCGCATTACATAAACCAAGGGCATTCATTGAAATGCAAAAGTACCATAAGGAATAGTAAAATTTATCTTGTCATCTTCCCTTGATTCTCTGGAGTAATTGGTATTTGATGATAGCTAGTATATCCATCTAAAAAGCAAAAATATGTGTGCCCAACTAGTATATCCAACATCTAGTCCAAAAAGAGTAAAGGAAAGTGATCTTTCCTAATGGTCGAATTTAATTTTTTATAATCTATGCAGATTCATCAACCAGTGACTTGTCTTATTAGTATTAATTCATTATTCTAATTATTCACAATAGTCACACCTCCATTCCTAGGAACACAGTGAATTGGACTCAACCAAGCAGTGTCAGAATAAGGATATATTATTCTTGCATCAAACAAATTTAAAATCTCTTTTTTTGACAACATCTTTCATCATCAGATTTAATCTTCTTTGAGGATCAGCTTTTGATTCATGATTTTCTTCCAATAAAATTGTGTGCATACAAATCCAAGGACTGATTCCTTCAATATTAGCTAATGGGTCCATCCAAAGGCTTTCTTATATCTTCTTGAAGTTTCCAACAACTTCTTCTCTTGTGCTTCTGTTAATTCTGAGGATAAAATAACAGGTAATGTGGATAAATCTCCTAAACAGACATATTTTAAAGGTGTAGGAAGTGTTTTACTAATTTAGGAAGTTTCTCAATCAATTAAATCAATTTTTCATTATTATACATAGGATCTAACAATTTAAATTGCTCCTAAACATAATCTAATTCTTCATTACTCACTTTCATAGATTCATCTTGAATATATATGTATTCTCATACTCTAAATATTCCTCTTTAGTTTTTATTTCAAATATATTCGTGAAATATTAATTACTTAAATAGTCGTTAATTTCCATTTTGAAGCATTCATACTCTCTTCCTTTTGCTGGATATCTCATTGACTTTGTAATATTAAATGTGTCCAATACGTCCCTAATCTATGGGATCTTAATCCATTTTTGGGCCTTAACCAAATATCTCCTCCATCATCACTTGACATTGGGAGTAAATTATAATTAAACCTCCCCATGGCTCATCTGAGCTCCTAACCACCTCTCCTAGCCCTGTCGGCCCGGCCCGTGGCCCGGGAGCCTAGTGGCCGGAAAACCCAAAAATGAGAGCCCCAAGGCCAAATCAAACCCAATTTCAAACATAGTGGCCACCTCATCCCAATCGCTCTTGAGGGTTCCTCAGCCCTCCACCTAAGCACCATTTTAAACCCAAGGCTAGGCTCTAAGCACCCCTCTCCGGCCATATCTATAAAACCTCAACTCTACGGCCAACCTAAGGGTGCTGAAACTTTCTTTAGGAGACCCTTCCAAATTGCTCCCATAGCCTCTTCGAGACCTCCTCAGTGCAACCCAACCACCTTCTTTCCCTCATTTCCTTTGCTGGAGCTCAACTTTTGAGTTCAAATCCTTGTCAGAGACAGGACAATCTCTACCACACCTCCAAAGTGCACCAAATCTCAATTAAACTCACCCACACCTTTACCACAGTGAGAGGAAAAGAAGCCCCATCAAAGCCCCCTCACAGAGAGCCTCTACACTAGACTTTGATCAACACCCAAATTTGGCATTGATTGAATTTGGGTTTAGAGCTTTCACCACAGCCAGAGGCCCAATCCCTAGCCTCCTTGGACCTCCACAAACGAGTCGAGCACCTCTGACTTCCCTTCTAAGAGCAAAGATATTGAACTTCCCCGCTTCCAAAGCCTATTTTAATTCTCCATCTTATTAGGGTCAGTTCAATGGCATGTTTACTGTATGGACATGTTCGTCTCACTTAGACGAGTCTATAGAATCAAACTCAAGGTCATTTGTCAAGGTCATAATCAAACTCAAGGTCATTTGGTTGAGAAATGAGGGAGAGCTTAAGGTTTTAGGGTTAACATTTACGGGCTCACACTAGTTGGGAACAAAGACGCAAAGCCATTGGATGGCACATGTATCAAATGGATGGGTGAGATGAAGTCAAACAGTGCTTCAATACATGAAGTGTGGGCTGAGTCAGCGTCTACATGGATGGCGGCGTCGAACCAGAGCATGCAACACAGAGCTTCAGAGCCGTCGTAGGTTGACTCGTCGCCGCATGTTTAAGTAGGAAAATATGGATTTAAATAATTCAGAAAATGATCCTAAACTTCAAAAATCCATATTTTGGTGTAGAAAAATTACAAAAGTAAAGGAAAAATAACGTAGTGCTCAGTGAACAGAGGAGAACAATGTGGAAGTGGTTTGAAGTTTATTTGGTGCATATTTTAGTGCATATTTTATTTTTAATTAATTATTTTTAATTAATTAAATATTGTTCTAAGTATTTTGATTCTACATGCATTCAAGTATTTTACCATAGCTTGATATTTTGGCATGTTGTTGGAGGTGAGCATAATAAAAAATTGGCTCATGAGGGATATTCCCTGATTTTTCCTAAGTTAGAGAAGACCTCTAGATAGAGATTCATATTTTTTAAGTTTATGTCTATTATTTGCATGGATTAATCATAATAATTAGCATGTTACTTAGAAAAATCCAAAAAATTTTTGGTAGGTTCACTGTGATGAGAGAACCCTAGAAAAAATTTTACATGAGTCAAGTCATTTAGAACACACCTAATTTTCATAAAACCCTAAGATAAGAAAAAATTAATTTGGGAAAAATAAGCATCTAAATGAATGAGTTTGATTCTCCACTATAACTTAAATTTTAGAGGACTCCCCATAAAAATTTCAATACATTTGGAGTTCATTTGGCAACCTAATTTGATTTTCTAAGTTAAATAGCATTTTTGACAATAAAATGATTTTTAATAATCAAATGATTTTTAATAATCAAAATATAACTTTAAGAAATTATAAAATTAGTTTTGGGAGTTCTCTATGATCAGAGGGACCTTCTAAAAATAAAATTTTAATTACAATGAAAATTTCATTTTTTTAAGCATATTTTGAATATTTAAATAATAAAAATTAACAAAAATCATAAAATTAATAAAAATCATGGAAAAGTTCTACATTGTTTCCTAAGACCTTAGGAGTAACTGGAATAGTTTTCCTAATTCTCTAAGTAAACATATTAAATTTTAAAGCTTAAAATAATTTTTAAAGGCTAAAAAAGAATTTCCCTTAATTTCTCACTAATATAATTCTAATAATTCAAAGAAAAATCATAAAAATGTAAAATTTGTTTTTTTAGATTATTTGACCTCAGAGAGATTTAATAAAAATAAAAAAATTAATTTTCCACATTTGAAATATTGTATAATTAATTAACACTCCATAACTCAAAAGATTTTTAATAATTCAAATAAAACAAAAAAAAAATCATGAAATTTGGTCCAAGTGGTTCTCTCGTCAAATTCTACATCTAGTAAAAATTTTAAGTGATTAGCCTTTTCTTTGGTCAAGTTATTAAATTTTCTTTAAAAACCCCTATTTTTGCATATGAATAATTATAAAAATTAAATTAAAAGTTAAAAAATCACAATTTTCTCCTTTGATGTCTTAATTGAATCATGAGTGAGGTGGGATAAAAATTCTAAAATCATTTGAATTAAATTTGATGAATTATGAAGTGATAGAGTCTTAGGGACAAAAATGCAATTTTGCAAATTTAGCCCTAATTAACATTTAGACTTAATTCAAGAAAGGGAAATGGGTAATCTTTGATCTTAATTAACATATTCAAATGATTGAAACATAAGGAATTAATTGGTAGAGACCAATTTCACTTTTCTTAATTAAAGGATAAATTTGTAATTTCTTAAATTTCCTAAATTATTAAAATTTGGAAGTCTAGTAAATCAAATGATCCTACACTTAAGGGTATGGTTTTGGATGTTAATAACTCACTAATTTAATACCTCTATTTGATGTTCAAAGGACTTTCAAATGTTTTGACAAAGAATTACTATCACTTAAAATTCAATTTCTTTCAAAAATTACTAATGTACCCACCAAGGTCTTAAGGGCTCCCACCAAGGTCTGGGCTTAGTAGTGACCTAGGCTAAATCAAATTTTGGTAAATGAGGATTAGAAAAGTTAATGTAACGAGAAATTGAACACCTTCAAAACACTACAAGCCCAAGTTAAAGCTAAAGTTGGCTAAGTGTCTTAATGGCATTAACTTGCCCCTTTTAAGGGCTTTCACCCACATAATTCTCAAATTAAATGACAAATGATAATCACCATACTCATAAGGATAACTGAAACACCGATGTTCACTGAACACTAGAGGTATTTCTAGGATTAATTATTAAGCAACATAATAAGTTTAAATGAGCTCGAAACTCTTTATCAAGCGGTGAGAGGGAAGCATGGACCTGCTTCTTCCTCCCAACCTGTTAGATACCTTGGAGGTCTACTAAACTTAGTATGTCTTGCTTAATGAAATCATCCTCAAATGAATTAATAGGGGTTCACCAAGACATGATTTAGGATTTGGTAGATCACCAGAACCTTATCTTCCCGTTCTACATAACATGCTTTTGATATATAAATGCTCTCACATGGATTTTGAGTTTGAGTTGAAGATGATGAGAAGACCATCCAGGTACACTTTTATTGGAATTTATTTTACCTACATTTCTAGTTTCTCATACTTTACTTCTCAATATGTTACTGTACTTACTCATCTGCATGTATGAACAAAAACATAAGCTTGCATGTTAAACAACCATGTCACCCTACATGAAAACCAAAATTGTCAGGATAGCCGCAAAACAAAAAAAAACTAAAATCAACCAAGATAAAATTAACTGCAAAAACATTCAAAATATAAGATTACTCAAAATTTGATCACAAACATCACAAAGCAATAATTGCAACTAAATTAAGACGTCTCTATCGGATGATCGGGAATCCCTCGGAGGATGTAACCTATTGTTGCTTACGAGACTTCCCACGTCTTGATGAAATTATGGAACTCATTAAGTTAAGTTTAGTAAATTCATTTGGACTAAGTGAATCCAATAGAAAATAGTGGTGCTGAAATGAGGGAACCATGGGATCCTAACCAGCGTTGCTCTTATTAACTTTAATATGCCCCCACAAAATTTAAAAAACTACAACCATAGGGACATCTGATGCTTTAATATGCCCCCACAAAATTTGAAAAACTACAACCATAGGGACATCTGATTTAACATCATAACCTGACAAATTAAAAAACTTGAACTCAGCACGATGAGGAACTTGGAGCTAGTGTTGTGGGCAGTACGATCATCTTCAACAGCAAAACATGTCAATAACAGCTTATCCTTGCTTAGAATTAAACATCAAGCCATAGGATTTTGAGGTTGTCTGTCTAGTGCAACATAAATCCTCAACTCATCTTTAAACATTTGTATAGCTTTGTTGTACAATATAATCCCTAAATCGTCTTAGTATTTTGAGATTGTCGTTCATCACGAGCTAAATCCTCACATCTTCTAGGCTATTTGTATGATCGTTTCACACAAATGTAAGCCCTAAATAATAAAATTGACAGGATGAAACACTCAAATAAATTTCTCCTCAAAATTGAAGCCAAACTATAGGATAGGCTAGGAAGTCACCGAGGGTCTCCTTCAGATCTATGACATCCCCTAGCTCTTCAACTCCTTTGGATTACAAAAATAAAATGTTCCAAATTTGAGTCATTCCCATTTTACACCTCTTTGTCTGATTTCATTAAAAAGTCCTATCCTTTGACCTCTTTGAAGATAATATTTTTTAATTTTTATAGAGAGTTTTCTTAGGTGACTTTGGTCATTTAAGATGTAATTAACTTTGGGGGCTTGCCCTTATAGAAAGTTTTTCTAAACTCAGCTTAAAATAAACCCTATTTAATCCTTCATATTAAATAAGAGAAATTATCGGGAAAAGAGAAATTATCGGGAAATGAAACAATTTTGCAGACCAAACAAATGTCATATATTTAACAACCATGTCACCCTACATGAAAACCAAAATTGTCAGGATAGCCGCAAAACAAAAAAAAACTAAAATCAACCAAGATAAAATTAACTGCAAAAACATTCAAAATATAAGATTACTCAAAATTTGATCACAAACATCACAAAGCAATAATTGCAACTAAATTAAGACGTCTCTATCGGATGATCGGGAATCCCTCGGAGGATGTAACCTATTGTTGCTTACGAGACTTCCCACGTCTTGATGAAATTATGGAACTCATTAAGTTAAGTTTAGTAAATTCATTTGGACTAAGTGAATCCAATAGAAAATAGTGGTGCTGAAATGGGGGAACCATGGGATCCTAACCAGCGTTGCTCTTATTAGCTTTAATATGCCCCCACAAAATTTGAAAAACTACAACCATAGGGACATCTGATTTAACATCATAACCTGACAAATTAAAAAACTTGAACTCAGCACGATGAGGAACTTGGAGCTAGTGTTGTGGGCAGTACGATCATCTTCAACAGCAAAACATGTCAATAACAGCTTATCCTTGCTTAGAATTAAACATCAAGCCATAGGATTTTGAGGTTGTCTGTCTAGTGCAACATAAATCCTCAACTCATCTTTAAACATTTGTATAGCTTTGTTGTACAATATAATCCCTAAATCGTCTTAGTATTTTGAGATTGTCGTTCATCACGAGCTAAATCCTCACATCTTCTAGGCTATTTGTATGATCGTTTCACACAAATGTAAGCCCTAAATAATAAAATTGACAGGATGAAACACTCAAATAAATTTCTCCTCAAAATTGAAGCCAAACTATAGGATAGGCTAGGAAGTCACCGAGGGTCTCCTTCAGATCTATGACATCCCCTAGCTCTTCAACTCCTTTGGATTACAAAAATAAAATGTTCCAAATTTGAGTCATTCCCATTTTACACCTCTTTGTCTGATTTCATTAAAAAGTCCTATCCTTTGACCTCTTTGAAGATAATATTTTTTAATTTTTATAGAGAGTTTTCTTAGGTGACTTTGGTCATTTAAGATGTAATTAACTTTGGGGGCTTGCCCTTATAGAAAGTTTTTCTAAACTCAGCTTAAAATAAACCCTATTTAATCCTTCATATTAAATACGTATTAAATATGGAAACTTATATGAAAATAAATATTTTCTCAGACCAAATGAATGTCATATATCTCTTAGTTTATTTGATCGAGTCTCATCCTCAAGTCTTGTGTTTATCCTTTGGGAGAGATAAAGGGTTTGAGGTATAATGCTCTTTCATTTAAACTATGGAGGGTCGGTTTGATTTCATATTTTTCTAAACTATATATACATATGTAAATTAAAATGTCCTTCCGAAGCGGGTGACAGAATTTCAGTTCCGGTGACTGACAACTTCCAACGGGCAACCCCTCCAACCAAAAATAGTGTCGACAGCTTCTGGCGACTCCGCTGGGGGATAGCTTCTCTCTCCATTTAAATCAAGAAGTCATGCATTGGTAATGTGTTCATGTCCCTCATAAACCAAATTACCCTTCTTTCGTTATCATACTTTACCCATTTCTATCTTGGAAAAGTACAGTCAACTGTTCGGACTTCAGGACCGTCTGTTCAACCATCTTTGAACAGAGAGGTTCAGGAGGCTATTAATAACTTTTTAATCTTTCCCCAATAAGTGTGTTGGTGGATTAGTTTCACCTGGGCATTATGCATTGTTAAGTTAGTCTCACACTGGGTCATAAACACTTCACATCTCTCATTAAAGTTTGATTTGCTGATTTGCAAATTAAATTAAATTGTGTTGTGTTGCGCGTGCTCTTTAATTCTCTTTATATTATTTAAATCTTTCTACTTTAAAACTATTTTAACTAAAATTTTAAAATCTCCACAAATTAAATAAAGACTTACCCGGTCTATAGATTGACCTCTGTTAATTTTTAGTGCTCGCACTAGGATTACGAGGTATTGGCCAAAAAGTTAACCCTAGAACTTTCTTTTTTTTTTAAGTTGTTACAATGGTGTGCCCAACACTCACTTTTTCCTGTGACCTGCCACTAAGCCGCAACACCCGCAATGTTGTTGCCACCATCAAATTTGGAACCAGATTTTAGGATCTCCAGGTCATCTTCGGTAAAGCTCCCTTCGTCGTGATGAACGTTGCCACTCAAGATGCACAGGAGCCATCTGCTAAATTTAACCTAAACTGCCTTCAAGACTTTCCTTCTTATAACAAATTCAAGTCTACTTCCATCACGGCACCTACCAAGCCTGTTGTTCCCGCTGCTGCTAGGGGAAAAGAAGTTATGATCATTGAAGACCCGACTGATGGGTTGGTTGCCTCACCATCAGAGTTTGAAATTCGATCAAGTTGGAGAACTACCCAGCTGACTTGAACAGAAAGGAGAAATTGCAACAGGAAGGTTCAGATGGCTTCTAAATCTCAGGCTCCTAAAGAGACCTGAAGATCCTCACTAGAATGAGTCAGGATTATCGAAGATTTATCCACTTCTACGAGGAAGTAGATTCCACCCTTTAATGGATACCAATGGGTATGAGAGTATCCAAAAAATCACCGCTTCGTTACCATCACTTCATGGACATAGTGTGGAGAGAAAGAAGCCTGCTCCAATAACCTAAGTCAGTTCAATTTTTTAGAGGCTAGATGTCAAAGAAGGTTGTTTAGTTGTTGAGTTACTCAAATGAGTGGGACATGCAGTATTCCTTTGCATGAAGAAATAAATCTTAAAGGATGTCAGATCTATCAGATGCTCCTACAAGTCAACTAAAACATTACTTGCGCGCATTGCTATCTGGTTCCATTTGGGGAGCATATTTGATACTGCTACTGTCACCACCAATTTTGCCATTACTATGACCACAGGACGTCCACCAGTTAAGTCACGTCTGGGTCCAAGTGTTCTATCGATCACCCACTACAAGGATGTTCCTAATGTTATAAAAGAAAGGATGAAAAGATTGCCCAGTACTGTATCTAGTTTGCACCATGGGGAGCATAATTTTCCTCAACATACTAATGTTCCAACTGAGACACTCTGTCTCAAGGCATCACCGTCAAAGAAAAGGGTATAGATACCCAAAGTAATCGTACCGATACAGTCCAATAAGCCCGCATGGCGAGATCACGAAATGAAGCAAAGGGTCCAAAGTATCTGATATCATTGCAGCAATTGCTAGCGAGATGGAAGAACAAGTGAAGGAGGTCCAACAGGGTCCTCTAGATCTTAAGACAGTCGAAGCATCAATAATTGAAGAAAAGGTCGAAAAGCTCAGGTCAAGATTTTTGAGTTGGCTCGGGAACATGGATTTTTCATGGACGATGATGAAGATTTTGACTTCAACATATACCTCGAAGAATATTTCATGGATGTTCATGTAATTGAAACCAGAGCTGATGCATCTGCGAACCTCTTGTCAAAGAGAACATCATAGATGAGTTGCATAGCGATATCCTCCTAAGGGATGAGCAAGTCAGCCAACTGGAGAAAAGGATGGAAGGATCGCCGCCACCATGACCGTCGTGGCCACAGTTCAAGTACAATCTCAGCTACCGCAGTTAGCCTATCCAGAGGTCAACCAACCTGAGATTATACATATTACAGATGAAAGGAGAGAAGTCGCCTCATCAAACAAGGATGAGCAACAAAAGAAGGATTCTCCATCAAACGCCATGCCAAAGAAGGAATTTAAGCAAATGGTCGAGCAAGTTCGGGAGACCTTAACCCAATCCAATGGTGGTGCATTGGTTTTAAAAGTTAGACGTTACCCGGAAGAATTCAATGCCATACCCTTCCCTAAGGGTTTTGTGTCCCCAAACGTTAAGATATTTGATGGGACTGGAAATCCCAGATAGCACATAGTACATTTTTGAGTCAGTTGTGGCAACACAAGAGGTAACAAAGCTTTACTCTTTCAACAAAATGTTAGCAATCTGTCAGGGATTGCTTTCAATTTGTATGTTTATTTGCCCAATGGATCAATTAATACATTCACTGAATTGAAACAATTATTTATGAAAAGATTTGTTAGAGCACAACATCATGTGTCTATTGGAGATCTCATAGTGAAAAAACAAAAGCCCAACTAGACTTCGGTGGATTACATCTTGAGGTAGAGAAACCATAGCATGAAGTGTGAACCTCAGCTATAAAAATTACAGGAACATCACTCGATTGATATCTTACTCAAAAGCATCCATGGGCCAGTAGCTTTCATGTTTAAGGGACTCACCATTAAATCCTTTAAGAAGGTACTCAGTAAAGCCAGCAGTCTTCAGGAAAAAATTTTAACATATGGATTCAAGCGAGAAATCCAATGCAACCATAGTATTTGAAAAGAAGTCAGGAATAGTGGCAACAGTTGATAAAGGAAAATAATTAATGAAGATAAAAGCAAAAAATCCTCATTAGACGTCATCACAGTACACTCAACAACAAACACAACAATATAGTTAGTCTAGCCAGCAACCGTCTCAGGGAGGATCATACCGACCAGAGACCAAGAAAATTACCATTACAGAATGAAGGAAAGTGGTGTATTCCTTCAAAGATAAAGCAGTACCCAAGAAGTTCAGAAGTCTAATGAAGAAGCCTAAGTTCAGACTACCAGATTCAAAGAAAACCGAAGAGGTTGACAAGAAAGATTAACCAAATTATTGCTCGTATCACAAATTACTAGGGCACACTATAGAAGAATGTTTCAAATTACTAGGGATTACTAGGGCACACTATAGAAGATTGTTTCGTCTTCAAGGATTGGCTCGAGAGAAAACATAAATAAGGGAATATAACGATCCCAAAAAAATATTTAAAAGAACTTGAAAAGGTTCCATAAATATGATTTTGGTTGAGCCAATCTCTCTGATTGACCCGTCTATTGGAAAAGATAGATGGAGGACAACCTGGAACAAGCTCAAGAAGGTCCTAAACTAGATCCAAGATGCATCAAAACAAGCCTCCATTCAGATTCTTCAACCTGCCAAGCACGAGATGAATATTTCACCAGGAGATCCATCGTCATCAAAGACAAAGAAGAAGAAGAACACCACTATGAAGATTGATAGCACGGGCGGTAGGACAGGGGTTGTCTCTACTAGATTGTTTGTCTCAGATTCGGGGAAGAAAATCCTTGAACCCCTGACTTTGTACGATTATCTTATTACCCCTCTGGGTCTTATAAATATAATGATTGTGATGTTGGCTACATTTTAACTATTTCTGGTAATGACGTAATCTATTACGACCAATCTAACTTTGATCTCGATTTTCAAAATAATCTTTAAATTGTACTCGAGTCCGATGAACTCATTAATATAACTGAAGAAGACATCGACAATACTGCTTACGATAGCACCGGGAGTGAAGAACCAATCCTAGAGCGCCACGGTACGCCACTTGCCATCAACTTAGATCTTTCCGACATAGAAGAAACACCAAAATATTGAACAATGATATCTCAGGAAGAAGAAATTATAGAAGTAAACTTGAGGATTGGGAGAGTATTACCCCCAAGAATAGCTCCAACAAATAAAGGAAAGCAAATATTAACTCGAGAAGAGCTGCCTCTACCTCAGCCAGTGGAAGAACCACATAACCAAGAGAAAATTGGAAGATAATACAAAGTGGATTATAATGTGCTAGCTCATCTTAGGACATTGTCGGCTATATTAAGCATCTACGATGCTCTGATCCTATCAAAGGAGATGAGAGAGTCTCTTGTTACAGCTTTGCTAGCACATCTTCGGATGAATTTTGCTCGTTGAAGGAACAGTCTGAGGTAACCTTCACAGATAAAGATTTGCTATTCGGTACCTCTAACCACAATCATCCACTCTACATTTCAAACCACAATCGTCCACTCTACATCTACATTAATATTGACAGATTTGTGTTGTCCAGAGTTTTAGTAGATCCTAGAGCATCACTCAACTTCATCAATCTATGGACATTCGCCTATTTGGACATTGAAACCTAAGATCTTACGGCTGATAAAATGATGTTAAGAAGATTCAACCAAAAGTGAGACAGAGCTCTTGGATCAACTACATTACCCATGAAGGTTGGAGAACTAGTAACAACCGCTAAGTTTCATATCATCGACGTCAAGAACTCTTTCAATGCTCTACTTGGCCGACCATGGATTGACAAACACAATATGGTTCCGTTGTCTCTACATAAGTGCATCAAGTACTACAAAGAGAGACAAGAACATTGTATTAAGGGAGATTTACAACATTTTTTAGTTCATGAAGTTGACATTCATGAAGATGCCGCCCACTGTACACCTCCAAAGAAAATTATCTTCTCTCGTGAAATTGTGACCAACAAAAGTGAAGATTTGAACAATCACAAAGAGGAAGTCATTCAACTCCACTTCAGAAATCTTTCACCACACTTTCATAGCAAATTGGTGGGGGTTCTTTTAGTTCACGCACCTGAGGTCGAGGCTGGGGACGTGGATGAGGAAGAACCAATTTAATTGATGAGCGGACCAGGCCGACCATTAAACTTGGTGATGAAGACAGATCCGAAGATGAAATAATGATGACAAAATAGAAGAAACCTCAGTATGAATATCTTTAAAGATACAGAGCAAAGAGAATATGAGATGATGTATGATCGGATAAACCACTATGTGAACACCTTTACCCTTACTCTGATTCTCCCTCAAAACGTCGAGAGTTTAGAGGTCAAGGAAGTCCGTAGTGCTAGTTCAAAGCTGATCAAATTCCATCGTGCTTCTACCTTTATTAATCTTGAAAACCACGTAAATTTGGATGATGATCCTAATGAATTAATGAAATTACCTTTTGGATACTTTTTACCTCATGTACAAAAGTTAATTCAGCAAGGGCATTTGCCAAAACAAATTCCAAAAGATAAGTTACAACTTTTTGAAAATTTATGGGATGTTAAAACTCAAACTCCCAACTCAAAAAGGGTCTTAGATTTGGTACAATCGGACCAGTTGATGATTCAGAATTTTGCAAGGTTGTTACTAGTGAATCAGAAGAGGAGCTTCGATATAGAGTATGACTCTACTGATCAGCTGATAGAATATGCCCCGCCATAATTTGAAGAAGAAATCGAGTTAACTATTGATGAATTGAAGGAAATTAACCTCGGGATGGAGGAGTAGCCTGACCTACATTTATAAGTTCTCTACCCAACGATGAAGAATCTTTAGAGTTGATTAAACTGTTAATAGAGTTCAAAGATTGCTTCACATGGAGTTATAATAAAATGCCAAGACTGTGACGACTGTCAGCAAAGGTTGTAGTTCATAAACTTAGGGTGGACAAAGATATGAACCCAGTAAAACAAGCTCCCAGAAGAATGTGCCTCAAAATAGAGCAACAAGTCATCGTAGAGGTGAAGAAATTAATAGACGCTAACTTTGTAAAAGAAGAGTAATACCCCACGTGGTTAGCTAACATGGTGTCAGTTAAGAAGAAAAATGGACAAATTTGTGTATGTATCGACTTCAGGGATTTAAACAAAGCATTTTCAAAAGATGAATTCCCATTACTGATACAAGAAATGATGGTGGATATCGCTTCGACACACAAAGTTTCTCCTTCATGGATGGAATGTCGGGATACAACCAAATCAAGATGCCTCTCGAGGACGCAGTACTTACAACCCACTTACAGCATTCAGAACACTTATCGTGATTTTCTGCTACACAATGATGTCGTTTGGATTGAAGAACACTAGAGTAAGATACCAGTGAGCTATGAAAAAGATATTGATGATCTCATTCACATATAAGTGGAACACTACGTCAATGACTTATTCATCAAAAGTAAATGAAAAATAGACCATTTGTACAATTTGAGGATCGTGTTCAAACGGTTACAATGATATGACCTTAAAATGAATCTTTTAAAGTGCACCTTTGGTGTTACCTCCACGAAATTTCTAGGATTTGTTGTCCGTCATCAGGGAATCGAGATCGACCTGGATAAGATTAAAGCTATCTTGGAAATGCCTCCTCCCAAAACCTTGAAAAAACTACTTTCCTTCCAAGGGAAGTTGTCATACCTGAGATGCTTTATTTCTAATCTCTCAGATAGGTGTCAGCCCTTCTCAGTATTAATTAAAAATGATGCCAAATTCATTTGGGAAGAGAAATGCCAGCGAGCCTTTGAGGACGTTAAGAAATATTTAATGACACCTCCTATTTTGGCAACCCTTATCTTAGGGAAACATTTGATACTTTATACTACGGCATTAGATGACTCTCTTGGAGCCCTTTTAGCCCAAGTCAATGTTGAGGGTAAATAAAACGCACTCTACTACTTGAGTCGTCGCCTAATACCGACAGAGATAAGGTATCCACTGATTGAGAAGCATTGTTTAGCTTTGAATTTTGCCGCCCAAAAACTTAGATATTACATGCTTTCTCATAAGACCTTTGGTGTTACCTCCACGAAATTTCTAGGATTTGTTGTCTGTCATCAGGGAATCAAGATCGACCTGGATAAGATCTCTCAATGTTAATCCGTTGCAATATTTGATGACCGACCAACACTCTCTGGACTTCTAGCAAGATAGTCAATGATTTTATTGTAATTTGATATAACTTTTGTTTTCCTTCCAAGGGAAGTTGTCATACCTGAGATGCTTTATTTCTAATCTCTCAGATAGGTGTCAGCCCTTCTCAGTATTAGTTCCCCTTAATGATGAACTACCAGATGAGCAAGTATTATAGATGGAATTCTCCAATGTGCAACGTCGGGAGATGTACTTTGACGGAGCTTTGTAAGAAAGCACAAAGGAACGGGCACAGTTATACTAGGAAAAGCAAGGACTGGTTTGATCTTTATCACGCTAGATAAGAGTATGTTGAGGTTCTCATACCATATGACAAAGTCATGTACCAACAATGAAGCAGAGTATGAAGTGCTAATTACCTAGTTAGAGTTGGCAATCTCAATGGATATAGCAGATATTGCCACCTATGGCGACTCTCAGCTCATCATCCAGCAAGTCGTCGAAAAATACAAAATTTTAAAGCCAAGACTAGTAGAATACCACTTGTACACCATGAAGTTGCTGGAATAGATCCCAACGTGACTTTCTACCAGATTCCTCAGGGAGATAATGCACATGCTGACGCTTTGCCAAAACATGCAAAAGAATTGATATGTGCCCTAGAGGACTCCATTGATATCACAGTACAAGGAAGAAAAGTTTTATCTCAAGTTGACGTTGACAATCTATACAAGATTGGAAAACAAAAAGAAATAATGGTTGCAGTTGCTGATAATAATGAAGATTGGCACAAGCCATTAATAAAATATTTGCATACTAGAAAGCTACCAGAGCGCAAGTCTGAGGCACATCACATTACAAGAAGGGCTATGTCTTACGCTTTAGTGTGTGTTGTCCTCTACAGTAGATCATTCGATCAAATGTGGCTACAATGTTTGAGCAGAGCTGAAGCACAAAATATTGTTAAGTACATGTCGGATTGTGTGGCGCTCACCTGTCAGGGTCGAATATGAAAATGAAGATCAAGAGACTCATATATTATTGGCCGGTAATGATGTTCGATTGCATGGAAACAGCCAAAAGATGTCATAAATGCCAAGTGCATGGGGTGGTCTTACACCAATCTCCGAATGTGATAAACCCAACCGTCGCCTCGTGGCAATTCGAGTGTTGGGGCACGGATATAATAGGTCTGATAGACCCTCCGTTTCCAAAGGACACATATTTATATTTGTCGCTACACATTACTTTTCCAAATGGGCAGAGGTAGTGTCGTTACGAGAGGTTACAGCACAGCACGTCCTTCAATTCTTCAAAAGCCAAGTTGTATACTGTTTCAAAGTACCGTGAAGAATAATTTCTGATAATGGGAAAGCCTTCAAAAGGACCAAAATCAACCATTTTGTCAAATGGCACGGGATAAAGTGGAGAAATTCTACAATTACTATCCCAGAGCAAATGGATTGGTCGAAGACTTCAACATGATGTTGGTACAGATTTTAAAGAAAATATTGAATGAAAATAAAAGAGATTGGCACAACAAATTATTAGAAGCCTTGTGGGCCTACCAAATGACGTTCAGGACTCCCACTCAATGCACACCCTATGCACACCCTAATGCACACCCTACATGCTCGTGTACATTTTCGAGGTCGTACTACGGTTAGAAGTTCAGATATCGTTTCTTAAAGGCGCTGTAGCCAACCAGCTTACAACAGAAGAAAGTGCAAAACACAGACTTGAAGAACTAGAGAGTCTTAGTGGAAAAAGACTAGAAACACAACAACATTTGGAACTTTATAGGCAAAGATGGTACAAGCTCATGATAAATTGGTCTGCCCAAGGACATTCAAAGTTGGTGAATTTGTCCTGGTGCTCAAAAGACCCATTATTACAAGCCGCAAGATAGGTGAAAAATTCAAGCCAACTTAGGAGGGACCGATTGTCGTAGAAAAGGTCTACGCAAGAGGAGCCTACCAACTAGTCAATTTCCATGGTGAAGGACCCATGCTGCCAATTAATGAACGATAGCTGAAAACATACTACGCAACCTGACATTGCTTGACATCACTCTATTTGAAATTTTGAAATTTTAACTGTTCTGGGGTAATCTATTTGGCCAAACTTCTCTGACCGGGTCCAAAATTTTGTAATAAATTAACCTTAATTTAATGAAATTTTTTTTTGAAATTACACACTTCAATTGATATTCTACTAAATTAAACAATATACATACATAAATAAATAATTTTCTCACTAACATAAATTAAAATCTTCTTTAATAAATATTTTTTTTTGTTTTTGTTCACGTTAAGTTTCAGCTCACTGATATTTTTCCTATCGTCTGCATAGAAATGTCAGGTTAGAAGCTGATCTTTACTTTTAAAGATGGCTGGAACCTCAAACTCAAAGAGGAAAGGGCTCCACAGGGCGGTACCATAGACTTTGACATGGACTTCAGTCAAGTCGACATGGACTATGAAGGTCCTCTGATGAATGTGGTTAGTCGTCAGGAAAAAGAGGGGCTACCATCGCTGCTAAGGTTAAGCACCAGAGACAGTTCCTCGCTGAAGGGGAAAAATGTGACAATACAGCAAGACCTGATTGAGGGAACCAGTCGCCTACCGTCTATGATAGCTAAGCCGACAGAAGATTTAGTCATTGCCACTGATGAAAGAGTTCCAGATGCACCCCTACGGAGAACTCAGCACAAGAATGCTAACCACCAAAAGCATAGAACTTTCTTACACGAAGAGAGAAGATGCCGAAAGGAAGTGGAAAACTTGCCCACCCCTATTCCTGAGGGGAATATATATGAACCAGGCATGCGAGAGACCTCTTCCAATTTGCCTGCTACAGAAGTTGAGTACGGATTTGTTATAGAGCCGGACATACCACCAACTTCAGATGTTCTTTGTACAGGTTGTCTGGCATGCAACGCCGAGATACATGCACGTACATCAGCTACATGAGCATTTGTGGAGTGCCCGGACTGCAATGTCCTCCACCGGGAGCGCTACAATACTTTAGAGGAATTTGTGTCATCTGACAATGGTTTTTAGACTGCTGATTACCTGATGGGGGAACCATATGTCCCGTTGGGTGCAAAACCATATATCCCGTTGGGTGCAGAGCCATATATCTCGTCTGACGCAGAGTCATACATTCCATTGCAGGCAGAAACAACACCGAATTGGATTCCTGCCAACGTTGAAATGAGGGAACATCCTCAACAGCCACCGATCATCAGTACGACATAATACTATAAAAGGAGTAAAGTAAAAAAAAAGGGATTTTGAATTCTATGAAGAAGTTCAAGGAAGGTTCGTTAATTTACTAGAATGCTTGGAGCTATATACCAGGGTCTTCTCCAAAATTGATGAAAGAAGTATTCTTAACTGTATCTTTGATTTAAGAGACAGGGTTCAAGCAGACCTGCTGATGGAAAGAACCTATTCCGAGCCACGAACATGGATGCGTGGAAAGGGAAGGATCACCATACAATGTGGCTGTTGTTACAATTTCACCCAAGATAGAAAGAGAAATCCATCCTCCTAGGATTCCAGGACATTATCAAGTGAGTTTGCTACCCCGCATGATAAAGTGGATGATTAAGAGAATGGTCTGTTGGAGCATACTGCCAGCTGACTGTATTCACAATAGTTGTATTATCAACATATATGATGAAGGTGATTGTATACCCCCGCACATTGACCATCATGACTTTGTGAGACCCTTCTACATGGCCTCTTTCATGAGCAAGAGCAACATTATCTTTGGAAAAGAGATAGATATCATTGGCCCCGGTGAATTCAAAGGATGCGTGGAGATTCCACTACCAGTAGGTTCAGTGCTGGTTCTTAAAGGAAATGGAACAAACGTCGCCAAAAACTGCATTCCAGGGGTGTGACACCGTAGGGTGTCCGTAACTTTCCAGAGGATGGATAACAATAAAATGCCATATGGATTTTGACCGGACCCAGAGCTGGAAGAACTACTGCCTTACGAGCTATGAGAGGGTTGCACTTCTAAGTACATGCAAAGGGAACTCTTGTCCAGGAGCATGATTTAGTAGGTTTGCTTGATCAGGAGCTTGCCTCGCTAGAGATAGACACTTAGAGGATTCTTTTTTACTACGTCTCGCTACAGCAGATATGATATATATATTAGACATGCTCAGCCTATGATATGTACTCAGCATGGGATATTTTTGGATGTACTTTGATGAAATCAGCAGAACTGTATTTTCTTAAGGCTTTTACTTGCACTCAATCTATAACACTTATTGGAGCAGATTAATGAAATCTCTTTCAGGATTTTTCCTGTCTGTTCAATTGCCCTTTTTGTGTGATGGATAAAAGCCACAGAGCCATATGTTGGTTAGGACTACAATGAACAAAGAACAAAACGACAAAAAAAACTTGATAATAATAAAATTCAAATAAAAACTCTCTTTTGAAATCATCAACCAACTAAAATTAAATTTTAAAAACATATTTTGATAATTAAATGTGATAAAAACAACAAGAAAAGAAAAAAAAATTGTCGAGTTGATTCTCTCGATTTTGAGTTCTCTTGCTCTTTGCTCGCGCAACACAACTATCATTGTATGCACTAATTCTCTTCATATCTTAGTGGGATTTCACATTCTTCATATAAGCTCAAAAAATTTTACACATCTTCCTCACCAATGTCAATTTTTTCACATGACACACATTTATGAATTTGACACCACAAACTTTTGCACTACATTATTGCCCTTGACGCCAATACTGAAACACTATTTCCCTTTTCACAACCTTTTAAGATTGGTGTAAGGCCCCCTCCATGTCATCTACTTCTCTACCTATATCTTTGATATAGGAGTAAGACTCCCTTTTATGGAACTTCACATCCTATTCTCAACCTTTTAAGATTGGTATAAGCCCCCCTCTATGGCATCCAATTCTCTACCTATATCTATGAGATATGAGTAAGACTCCCCTTCATGGAACATCGCATCCTATTCTCAATCTTTGGAGATTGGTGTAAGGCCCCCTCCATGGCTTCCAATTCTCTACCCACATCTTCGAGGGTGGTGTAAGGCACCCTCCATAGCTTCTAATTCTCTGCCCACATCGTTGAGATTGGTGTAAGGCCTCCTTCATGGCTTCCAATTCTCTACCTACATCCTTGAGATTGGTGTAAGGCCTCCTCCATGACATCCAATTCTCTACCTACATCTTCGACGTTGTTGTAGTTGTTGTAAGGCCCCCTCCATGACTTCCAATTCTCTACCTACATCTTCGAGATTTTTGTAAGGTCCCCTCCATGGCATCCAATTATCTACCTGCGTCTTTGAGGTTGTTGTAAGACCCCCTCCACGGCTTTCAAGTCTCTACCTACATATTCGAGATTGGTATAAGGCCCCCTCCGTGGCATCCAATTCTCTACCTACATCTTCGAGATTGGTGTAAGACCCCCTCCACGATGTCCAATTCTTTACTCACACCTTTTGAGATAAAAATAAGACCCCCACCATGGCATCCTATTCTAAATATTCAAATTCATCACCTAAATACAGATTCTCATCCTCTATAAACACCTAAAATTTGATAATTCGACACTTACTTTCCAATCCCCAGCGAGAGTTCCTAATTATCAATTTTGACAGATATTCACTTGCTAATTCCCCAACGGAAGAAAATAGCACACACAATTCTATACCTCCTTCTAGGTCTAGCAAGAGAGAGAGAGAGAGAGAAATTCAAGGCCTTGGAGATTTTCTTCATCGTAAGAGGAAAGGAAAGGTGAAAATTTTCTTCTTCATTACTGTTGACCTCATTTTTGGTTGAGGTCTAGTTTTTCCTCTTTAGTAGCCCTAATGTCTAGCCATAGACTTTCCTATTGAATATTCCTAGAAAACTAGAAAAGGAACCCTCACCATTAGAAATTCTACCCTCTTCTTTGCTCAACTTGAAGCTCTGCATATTGGTCCTAACCTCTGGCACTTAGTAGGTGGGGTCATTATGGGGGAGCTTGAGGAGAGTTCCCATAGGACTATTTGGCCATAGGGTTGACCCTGGAGCTAATTCACTTACTTTCACTCACTCTAACTCGCAATCACTCACAACCACTCACGGCCATAAACCCAAACTTTATTAACTTTGATCCCTTTATCTTTCCGAAGACTCATGTAGATGGTCTCCTAAACCTACTAGCCCTAAGCTAAGGTTTAGCTCAGACCAGTACATGGAGGACCCAAATGGGGATTCCATTGGTCCATGGCTCATATAGGGTGGTTGGTACCCTAATTCTACCAAAATATCGAACTTGGCCTTTTGACCCCCAAAATCCACCCAAATTACCTAAATGCCCTTAAAACCCTAAATTTGGTCAAAATCCTCAAATTCACCCAAATTACCCAAATTTGCTCAAAAATCATTTCAAACTTTTTGAAGATACCCAAGTAACCGAAAACCACAAAAAAATTCCAACTTTAGACAAATACCCCCAAAATAGCCAAAATTACAAAAATACCCTTGGCACCCCAAACATTCCCAAAACCCCCAAAATCACTTCAAATGTTTCCAAAACCAATTTGGACCCTCTAATTAAAGCTAATTTGTCCAATTTGACCATTTTGACCAAAACCCCCAAATTGCCTTTAAAAGCCCAATTTCCCCAAATTCACCTCAAATGTCCATCAATTTGGCCAAAATTTCCCTCAATTTCACTTCTAAACTCAAATTCACCTTTCAAATGACCAATGTAAACCAAATGCAAGCTTAATTTTTTCCTTTCTTTGAGCCCAATTTTGATCTAAGTCAAACCCCCAATTTGGCCATATGACTTGGTTCCACCAAATTGAACCCCATAGCCTACTCAATTTGCCCCAATTTGAATCCTAAACTTTTCATAGTAATGCTACACATCAAGTTTGACCTTCTATTTGCCTTGGTGAAGCCTCAATTTCATTTAATTTTAACCCAAGTCTAAAATTTCCTAAATTTCTCCCAAATTATCTATGTCCCCAAATTCCACCAAATTGATTGCCCTAACCCCAAAATTAACACCCAATTTATGTTGAAAACTCTTCATAATGTTCCTATAGACCATTTTCAACAATCAATTTGGACTTAGCCCAAGTTTAGCTCAATCTAGACCCAATTCTAGCCCCACATACCCCAATTGACTAAAATTCCAAAATCCTTCAAGTTGAAGCCCCAATTGAACCCAAAATCATTTCAAACTCTCACCAAAAATCTTCATTTCAATCATCTACACAATGTTGATCAATAAATTGAGCTCAATGTCATGGCTAGCCTAACCCAAACCCAACTTCTAGCCATTATGACCCAAATTGAACCCATACCCCATACACCAAAATTGACTTTGACTTAGCCATGCCTAAGCCACCAAATTAATGACACCACAGTCACCAAATACACCCTATGAACCATGTTAAACCCTCTCAAACAACCCAAGTAAGCTATGGACCGATGGGTCCCTAAATTAAGGGATCTTAGCCCATTTTTGGGCCTTAACCAAATATCTCTTCCATCATCACTTGCCATTAAGAGTAAATTATAATTAAACCTTCCCCTGGCTCACCTGATGTCCTAGCCACCTCACTTGGACCTGCCGGCTGGCCTAGTGCCTGAAAAACCCCAAAAATGAGAGCGCTAAGGCCAAATCAAACCCAATTTCAACCATAGAGGCCACCTCATCCCAATGGCTCTTGCGGGCTCCTTAGCCCTCCACCTAAGCACCATTTTACACCCAAAGTCAGGCCCTAAGCTCCCCTCCCCGGCCATGGCTATAAAACCTCACCTCTACAACCAACCTAAGGGTTCTGAAATTTTCTCAAGGAGACCCTTCCAAATTGCTCCCATAGCCTCTTTGAGACCTACTCAGTGTAACTCAACCGCCTCCTTGCCCTCATTTCCCTTGTCGGAGCTCAATTTTTTAGTTCAAATCCTTGTCGGAGATAGGACATTCTCCATCACACCTCCACAGTGCACCAAATCTCAATTAGACTCACCCACACCTTCACCATAGTGAGAGGAGAAGAAGCACCATCAAAGCTCCCTCATAGAGAGCCTCTACATTAGACTTTGATCAACACCCAAATTTTCCTTGATCAAATTTAGGCCTAGACCTTTCACCACGGCCAGAGGCCCAATCCCTAGTCTCCTTGAACCTCTACGAACATGTCAAGCACCTCTAATTGAAGCTTCCCTTCTCAAAGCAAAGTTATTGAACTTCCCCTCTTCCCAAGCCTATTTTGATTTTCCATGTGATTAGGGTTAATTTAATGACATGCTTACCATATGGATATGTTCATCTCACTTAGATGAGTCTAAAGGATCAAATTTGAGGTTATTTGGTTGAAAAATGAGGGAGATCTTAAGGTTTTATGGCTAACAATTACGAGCTAACACTAGTTGGGTATGAAGACGTGGAGCCTTTTGATGGCATGTGTATCAAATGGAAGGGTGATATGAAGCCGGACAACGCTTCGATACATAAAGCGTGCGCCAAGTCAGCGACTACATGGATGGCGGCATCCAACCAGAGCTCGCCATGCAGAGCTTCGGAGCCACCGTAGGTTGACACGGCGTCGCATGTTTAAGTAGGAAAATAGGGATTTAAATAATTCAGAAAATGATCTATAACATCAAAAAACCATACCTTTGTGTAGAACAATCACAAAAATAAAAGAAAAATACCCTAGTGCTCAGTGACAGAGGAGAACAATGTGGAAGTGGTTTGAAGTTTATTTGATGCATATTTATTTTTAATTAATTAAATGTTGTTATTATAAGTATTTTGATTCTCCATGCATTCAAGTATTTCATCATAGCTTGATAATTTTGCATGTTGTTGCCTCTGTCATGGGGGATATTCCCTGATTTTTCCAAAGCTAGAGAAGGCCCTTAAACAGAGATCCATATTTTTCAACTTTATGTTTATTATTTTCATAGATTAATCATAATAATTAGCATGTTTCTTGGAAAAATCCAAGAAAATTTTGGAAGGTTCACTGTGACCAAAGAAGCCTAGGAAAAATTTTTCATGAGCCATGTTATTAAGAACACACCTAATTTTCACAAAACCCTAAGATACAAAGAAAATTAATTTGGAAAAAATAAGAATCTAAATAACTTGAGTTTGATTCTCCACTATAATTTGAAGTTCAGAGGACTCCCCAAAAAAATTTCAAAACATTTGGAGTTTTTTTGGCAACCTAAATTGATTTTCTAAATTAAATGACATTTTTGACACTTAAATGATTTTTAATAATCAAAATATAACTTAAAAAATTATAAAAGGGATCTTCTAAAAATAAAATTGTAAATAAAATGAAAATTTCATTTTTTTAAGCATATTTAATATTTAAATAATTAAAAATTAATAAAACTCACAAAATTGATAAAATTTATGGATGTTCTAAATTATTTTCTAAGCACTTAGGAACAATTGGGGAATTATTCTAAATTGTTTCCTAAGCCTTTAGGAGCAACTGGAATATTTTTCCTAAGTTTCTAAGTAAACATATTGAATTTTAAAGCTTAAAATAATTTTTAAATGCTAAAAAAGGATTTCCCTTAATTTATCACAAAAAAATTCTAACAATTCAAAGACAAATCATAAAAATGTAAAATTTGTTTTTTTAGGTTCTTTGACCTCGGAGAGATTTAATAAAAATGAAAAACTTAATTTTTCACTTTTGAAATATTTTATAATTAATTAACACTCTAGAACTCAAAGAATTGTAATAATTCAAATAAAACTTAAAAAATCATGAAATTTGGTTGAAGTGGTTCTCTAGTCTAGGTCTACCTCTAGTAAAAATTTCAAGTGCTTAGGCTTTGCCTTAGTCAAGTTATTAAATTTTCTTTAAAAAAGCCTATTTTTGCATGTGAATAATTATATAAACTAAATTAAATTTTAAAAAATCACATTTTCTCCTCTGATGTCTTAATTTACTCATGGTGAGGTGGGATAAAATTTCCAAAATCATTTGAATTAAATTTGATGAATTATGAAGTGATAGAGCTTTAGGGGCAAAAGTGCAATTTTGTAAACTTAGCCTTAATTAACATTTAGACTTTTCAAGAAGGGGAAAGTGGTAATATTTGATCTTAATTAACATATTCAGATGATTGAAAAACAAGGAATTAATTGGTAGAAACCAATTTCACTTTTCTTAATTAAAGGATAAATTTGTAATTTCCTAAATTATTAAAATTTGGAAGCGTAGTAAATTAAATGATCCTAGACTTAGAGGCATGGTTTTGGATGTTAAATACTCACTAATTTAATACCCCTATTTGGTGTTCAAATGACATTCAAATGATTTGACAAAGAATTTTCAAAAATTATTAATGTACCCACCAAGGTCTTAAGGGCTTAGTAGTGACCTAGGCTAAATCAAATTTTTGTAAATGAGGATTAGAAAAGTTAGTATAACTAGAAATTGAACACCTTCAAAACACTACAAGCCTAAGTTAAAGCTAAACATTGCTAAGTGTCTTAATGGCATCAATTTTCCCCTTTTAAGGGCTTTCACCCACATAATTCTCAAATTAAATGACAAATGATAATCACCCTACTCATAAGGATAAGTGAAACACTTAATACTAGAGGTACTTGCAGGATGAGTTATTAAGCAACATAATAAGTTTAAATGAGCTCGAGACTCTTCATCAGGCGGTGAGAGGGAAGTATGGACCTGCTTCTTCCTCTCAACCTTTTGGATACCTCAGAGGTCTACTAAACTTAGTATGTCTTACTTAATGAAATCATCCTCAAATGAATTAATAGGGGTTCACTAAGACTTGATTTAGGATTTGGTAGATCACTAGAACATTATCTTCCCGCTCTACATAACATGCTTTTGATATATAAATGCTCTCACTTGCATTTTGAGTTTCAGTTGAAGATGACGAGAAGACCATCCAGGTACGCTTTAATTGTAATTTATTTTACCTGCATTTCTAGTTTTCCGTACTTTACTTCTCAGTATGTTACTGTACTTACTCATCTGCAGGTATGAACAAAACCACAAGCTTGCATGTTAAACAATGATGTCACCTTGCATGAAGACTAAAACTGCTAGGATAGCCGCAAAAAAAAAACAAAACTAAAATCAACCAAGATAAAATTCACCACCACAACATTCAAAATATAAGACAAATCAAAATTTAATCACAAACATCACAAAGCAACATTTGCAACTAAATTAAGATGTCTCTATCAGATGATCGGGAATCCCTCAGAGGAGGTAACCTACGGTTGCTAATGAGGCTTCCCATGGTCTTAATGAAATTATGAAACTCATTAAATTGATTTTAGTAAATTCATTTGGACTAAGTGAATCTAATAGAAAGTAGTGGTGCTGGAATGAGGGATCCGTAGGATCCTAACCGGTGTCGCTCTAATCAACTTTAATATGCCCCCTTAAAATTTAAAAAACTACAATCATAGGGACATCGGATTCGTCATCATAACCTAACACATTAGAAAACTTAAACTCGCCACGACGAGGAGCTTGGATCTAGCATTGTGGGCAGCACGACCATCTTCAACAGCAAAGCATGTCTACAACAATATATACTTCCTTAGAATTAAACAACAAACCATAGGATTTTGAGGTTGTCTGCCTAGTGCAACATAAATCCTCAACTCATTTTTAGGCCTTTGTATAGCTCTGTTGTACAATATATTTTCTAACTCATCTTATGATTTCGAGGTTGTCGTTCATCACAACTTAAATTCTCACATCTTCCAGCCTATTTGCGTGATCGTTTCATATAAATGTAACCCTTAAATAATAAAATTGATAGGATGAAACACTCAAATAAATTTCTCCTCAAAAATGAAGCCAAACCATAGTGACCAATGTTCTCTTTCAGAGGTTATCCCCCTTATGCCATCTCCTAGTTCTTCCTCCTTTGGATTACAAAAACAAAATGTTCCAAATTTGAGTCCTTCCCATTTTATACCTCTTTGTCCGATTTCGTTGCACAACGAAAAGTAAAACTACGATGATCTTTAAGTTTTTTATGAAGCTTTTTTTTGAATTATAGCATTACACTCTTCACTAAGTGCAACCGTCTCATTATTTGTAAACTTCCTTTTTATTCTGTATATCCTTCATAAAATTCACATAGCTTGGCATTTGTTCCAGGGCTTCAACAAATAGAATATTTATTCTCAATCTCTTCAATATTTCTAAAAAAAATTGTAAATTGGTTACTTTTGTTTTTCTGCTTCAATATTTGAGGAAATGGAGATGGTAGACATTCTACAGTAATTTTCACTAGTTTGGTAGGATATTTTGACTCAAGATGGAAAACTTTACTATAGTTTTCATTTTTCACCCCTTCTTTCTCAACTTCAACTTCAATTTCTTTTTGAACTTTTATTTCCAATTCTTTTCCACTTCTCAGTTGAATAACCTTAATTTGCTCTTTGTTGTGATTTTTAGGATTAACTTCAAAATTACTAGGCAAAGTTCCTGGAGGTCATTTGATAAGTGCGGTAGCAATACATCCCAATTGATTTTCCATTTTTATAATTGCAGCTTTTTGAATTTGTAATTAACTTACCATTTGCAATATTAATTCTTCCATTGATGATATCTTCTCCTTACTCTACTAATTACTATTGAAACCTGGAGGGTAATAAGATTTGTAGTTCAAATTTTCTTGATTATTGGAGTTTCCTAATGGGCTCGCAACATTGTTCCTTCATTACTGATTTACAGCATTAGAGTTATTGTTACTTCAACTGAAATTCAGGTGATTTTTCCAAACATGATTATAATTATTGGAATAAGGATTATTAGATTAGTTGTTTATTGCATTTAAAGTTTCATACGAAGATTGAGATTCTATCATTTGTCCCAATAAATTTTCCTCAAACACATGAGGTGTTTGAGAATAATTCATTCCATATTGATCTATCTTCTTTGATATTGTAGCAATTTAAGCATCCAACATAGAAGTTGCATCAAATAATGAATATTAGCTACTCTTTTTGGATTTACCCTCTTAAAGGACCATTGAAAATTATTAGTAGCCATATATTCAATTAAAGAATACGCTTCATCAAATGTTTTTAACATTAATGATCCACCAGTAGCAACATCAATTATTGATCCAAGTGATCCAACCAATCTATTATAAAAAGTTTGAATTATTAAACAATCTGGAAACACATCGTGTGGACACTTCCTAAAGAGATCTTTAAATCTTTCTCAAGCTTCATAAATTGATTCTCCTTCAAACTGGCAAAAAAATGTAATATCATTCCTAAGCTTAGTAGTTTTTAATGGTGGGAAATATTTAGATAAACATTTTTGTGATAATTCTCCCCGAGTTCTGACAGATCCGGGTGCTAACGAGTTTAAACACATCTTAGCTTTATCCCTCAGAGAAAAAGGAAAAAGTCTAAGTCTGAACACCATTCAGCACTCCATCATATTTAAATGTAGCACACAATTATAAAAATCTAGCAAGGTGTAAGTTAGGATCTTCAATCGGTGTTCCCCCAAATAGATTATTTTGTACCATTTGGATAATAGCAGGTTTAACCTAAAATGAATTGGCAGCTATAGCAGGTATTTGTTTACTTATAAAAATTTCATCTGTTGTAGGATTAGCATAATCTCTTAAAGGTCTCTGATGATGTTCATTTTCATTTCAAGAATTATTTAAGTTGCAAGCCATTTTGTTCAAATTATCAACCTCTTTTTATTATTTTTAATTTTTCTAATTGTTCTTTCTAACTCCGAATCGTAAGGTAATAAGCCAATCAATCTTAAACTACGATAAACAAACACAATAAGCAATACAATTAAGCAGACACTCTAATATATAAAAATATTTAGTTAAATTACAAATAGTTATTTTGTTCAAATAAAATGTTCTAAATTATAAATTAATTTACCATTACTCAGCGTCAACAACACCAAAAACTTGATGCGAGTTGGTTTTTGTGATGTGCGTTGTAAATATTTTTCAATATTCAATACACACACGGTTGCACTAATAGTAAATGTGCAGTTCAATCCTAAAAGAAATAAATTTGATATAAATAATTTTATCTTTTAAAATATCTAAAATGCCCCAACCCGTAATAATAACGCAAGTATACTTATCGGTCATGTAATAAAGGGCTCTAATGGAGTCCTAAGTATCAATCTCACAAGGAGCTGAAAATTCTTATGGTTATAACATCAAACACAATATTAAAACTATAAAAATTAAGCAAAAAAATCTAAAGTAAATTTAATGTGCGCTAAATGAAATGCAGTCAAAAGAACTAAGTTAACAAAACTAATTGCTAAATTTCAAAAGTAAACTTATAAAGATTAAAAAAAGTTTTGAAGTGAAGAGTTCAAATTTAAGTAAGTATCCTTCCCCTTCACAATTAGTTTTAGGAGTGTGAAGAAATTAATATCATTTAAAATACATATAAAATTATATATTTTTAAATAGCAGTAGTCTTATTCCTTACTCTTTGAGAGTGCATAAAGAACATTGACTAACTAATCTAGAGTTTGGTCCCTAAATCTGTGGTTAAGTTGGAAGGATATTGGCTACCACTCTAGAGCTCTCACTTCTCCATCGCTTGAGGGCTAACAATCTCTCTTTAATTTCCAAGCTACTCGAAAAATTTGGGGACACTTCTCACTCGCTTGAGGGCTAAGAATCTTGCTTTAGTTTTCACATGCATCATTTATTGATCCAAGCGATCCAACAAATCCATTATAAAAAGTTTGAATTATTAATTAATCGTGCAATGCATGGTGTGGACACTTCCTAAAGAGATCATTGAATCTTTCCCATGCTTCATAAATTGATTCCCCTTCAAACTTACAAAAAAGATGTAATATTATTTCTAAGCTTAGCATTTTCGATGATGGGAAATATTTAGATAAAAATTTTTGTGATAGTTCTCCCCAAGTTTTGATAGATCCAGTTGCTCATGGTTTAACCACACCTTAGCTTTCTCCCTTAACGAAAAAGGAAAAAGTTTAAGTCTAACGGCATCATTCGACACTCCATCATATTTAAATGTAGCTCACAATTATAGAAACTAGCAAGGTGTAAGTTAGGATCTTCAGTCAGTGTTTCCAAAAACTGATTATTTTGTATTATTTGGATAATAGTAGGTTAAGGCTCAAATGAATTGGTAGCTACAATAGGGTTTTGTATGCTCAAGAAAATTTCATCAGCTGTAGGATTAGCATAATCTCTTAAAGGTCTTTGATGATGTTCATTTTCATTTCAAGAATTATTTAAGTTGCAAGACATTTGTTCAAATTATCACTCTCTTCTTATTATTTTCAAAATTTTCTAATTATTCTTTCTAAGTCCAAATCATAAGGTAATAAACCAATTGATCTTAAACCACGCGTAAACAAACACAATAAGCAATAAAAATAAGCAAACACACTAAAATATAAAAATATTTAATTAAAATACAAAAAGTTTTTTAGTTCTAATAAAATGTTTTTTAATTATAAAGTAATTTACCATTACTCCCTAACAATGACACCAAAAACTTGATGTGGGTCGATTCTTGTGATGTGCGTTGTAAATATTTTTCAAAATTCAATACAAACACGATAGCACTAATAGTAAATATGCAGTTTAATCCCAATAAAAATAAATTCAGTATAAATGATTTTATCTTTTAAAATCTCTAAGCTGCCAAAATCATAATAATATTGCAAGTATACATATCGCTCAAATAATAAAGGGCTTTAATGGAGTCCTAAGTATCGATCCCACGAGGAGTTGGAAATTATTATGGTTATAACATCAAACACAATATTCAAACTATAAAACTTATGTAAGAAAAATAAATCTAAAGTAAATTTAATGTGTGCTAAATGGAATGCAGTCAAATGAAGTAAGTTAACCAAACTAATTTCTAAACTTCAAAAGTAAACTAATAAATGTTAAACAAAGTTTTGTATTGAAGGCTTTAAATTTAAGAAAGCATCCTTCCAATTTACAATGAGTTTATGGAGTGTGAAGTAATTAAAATCATTTAAAATACATATAAAATTGTGGGAGCAGTCCTATTCCTTACCCTTTAAAAGTGCATAAGGAATAATGACTAACTAATCTAGAGTTTAGTCCCTAAATCTGTGGTTAGGTTGAGAGGATACTGGCTACCACTCTAGAGCTCTAACTTCTCCCTCGTATGAGGGCTAACAATCTCGCTTTAGTTTCCAAGCAACTAAACAAAATTGGGTATTTTAATCTGTCACCTTAAAATCTCCAATTCAGTGCCAATCAAAGTTTATTTCTCTATTTATTTGCAAGCAACCTAATGGATTACATTCTCACCCGTGAATTTGAATGTGACTCTTACTTTGTTATAGAAATCATAGCCCTTTTGGATCGTATGCTTCTCAACAAATTTTAATCCTTCAATTGGCCAGATCAAAAAGTAAATGAAAATCAGAGTTTGAATCATCACAATTTATTGGCATTTAAAACCTTACAAAACAAAACAAATTCTTCACAAAATCATATCTCATTATCGGGAGAAGGATAAACAAGACTACTCAAAATTCATGATAAGGAAACAACAAAACACATATTTCATATCTAAAAACAAGTTTACAAAATAAAGAAAGAAAAGAACACAACTTACCTCACACTCCTTCCCAAGAAAATCCCTAGAAGTTCCCTTAAACAATTTCTCTCTTTATAATCACACTCAATTCTCTCTTATAAGTGTAATGAAGAAGAAATATCTCACCTTCCCTCTTCTCTTACAACCCTAGAAAAAAATCTTCTCTTCTCCATCTCTTCTCCTCTGCTCCAAGACTTCTCTCTCACACCAAGACCTTCCTCTCAATCTCATGCCCCCTCTCTTCTCTAGACTCCTCTCCTTTTTAATTAGGGCTAGCCTTCTTTCAAAAAAAATCAAAATTCCCTCTAATTTTCTTCCTAAAAGTCAAATCTTTTAACACGAACAGACACGTCCCTTCATCCAAGAGACATAACTTTTCATAAAAGAGCCTTTACAAAGTGTCTAGATGCATTGAACCACTCTATGAGGCCTTTGAATTGTTAGGAGACTTCAAAACCTGCTCAAAATAGTCATGAACCACCTTACTCAGTATTAATTTATCTCTGACGCTTCTGGCTCTAGCCTAATGAAGTCTACACAATTCTCTAAATTCTGGCACCTCAGGTGATAGATCTGGTGCTTCTGGCGCCACTTCTTTGTAAAATGAGGCCTTTGGCACCAGTTCTTGTTGCCTTTGGTGCCAGTTCTCTAGAAAATGGCGCCTTTGGCGCTAGGATCATGAAAATCTCCATTTTGGCTCAAAATTTCCTCCTTTTTTCTATTTTTTTCTCCAAATACCTAAAATCGATATACCTGCAACAAAAACATAAAAATATTCTTCTTTAAAGTGTAATATCACTAAATAAGCATAAAATGTATACATAAAATAGTACATTATTTTGGTGTATCAAGAGATAAGATTTGATGAGCATAGAGTTTATGTTTCTAGGGTGACATGCTAGATTTTTTTATCAATTTAGTCTAGAGATTAGAGCTAATGGTCATTGGTAGGTCTTATAGAGAGGACACAGTGTGTAACCTAAGAGTGAGAGTTGGAGTGACAGACTAGAATCTACCCAGCACTACTATACATGCCGAAGCCAACTTTAGATTAGCCAATGTTCTTTATGCTCGGAAGAGGTAAGCAATAGGTATGCTCCTATTTGCCACAATACCACAGTATTCTAAGTATTTTATTTCTACACAAAATCATACATTGATTATAAATTATTTGTAAGGAGAAAGTCTCTTTATATATATATGTTGAACTTTCTATAACTCGGCATTTACTTTTAACTTGCATTTGTAGGAATTAGTAAACTTTATTTCATTGCATAAAATACTTCAAATATAATCTGTAGTCTTAAGTAAATGTTTTTCATAGTTAAGATTCCTAAATTTACTTCTTTCATTTAATTGCCCCTATGGGATTGATACTGGGGGTTTTAAGGAAAACTCTATATTACTTAAAACGATATGTATACTTGCGTAGTTCTCCTATTGAGAAAATTATTAATCTAAATTTTATAATATTATAGTTTTTCTCAGTAGACACTAAATAGAAATTGGGTCAAGATTTTGGCGATTTGCAGGAACATAAATATCTGCATAATTGTGGGTCGGGTCACTACATAATGTCTCAAGAGATCTATGTTGGAATCGACTAGGTTAGTCACATTGAACTATAAGGTATGGTGTAAGTACTTTGTAGGGAGATGTAAGTGTTAGAGAAATAGACTTTCATGGGTACAAGTTAGGATTGAAGCAATTGAAGCAAATTAAGCCAAATTTCCTTAAGCACTCAGGAGAGAGTAAAGAAGAGAGTTGCTCATATTTGTCACTAGCTACATTCACAACTGACACTTTACATTACCAATGCTACACTCAATTTATTACAACGGAGGGCAACTTTATAAATTTATATTCATTAATTAAAGATGAATAAGTAGGATTTGTATGAGATTTAGCATTTAAAATAGTTTTCAATTCAATAGAAGTTGTTTGTATAACTTTTACTTAATTTCAATTCAAGGCTAAGAGCTAAACCTAGTAGCCTAGAACTTCTCTTAAGTCTAATTCTCTTATTTCCTATGGGATCAAAATTTTGGACTAAAAAATCTGATATTACTGATATGAAAATACACTTGCATGAGCTCTAGAGTGTGAGTGCTCCTAAAAGTTGGTATCAACATGCCATACATTTCTTATGTATTGTAGGTCAAAAATATGACCGCATGAATGTTTATGGAATTCCATGGTTCTTTCTTAATGGACACTAAAGGGCTGAATCATAAAATTCAAAAGAAAAAAATGCCAAGCTTCATTTCCTTTGGTTGAAACTATGGGTCGACTAAATAGAAGCATAACCGAATAAAAGAATAATCAACGTTGAATCCAAGAGACAACCATTCATAACTAGCATACTTAACTAACTTGGAACACTTCATAAAGATAGCCGTAGGGCACCCCATGGAATACCTCTCTAATCATTTGTAAAAGTCCCCTATCCAAGGAGAGATGTTGATAACCCCCCTAATTTAAGTGTTTTGGCTCTTTTGGGTCTCACGCAAGTATACGTGTTGTATCAACAATATCAAATTTTTGAGTCTAGCATATCAATCCCACAGAAAGTGAGGGAAGTAGACTTAAGAGAAGTTATACCCTATTTTGTTTAATTCTTAGCTTGAAATCTATATTGGGTTAAAGCTCTAAAAACTAATACTGCAATCAATTTTAAATACTAAATCCTACATAAATTCTACTTAGCTTAATTAGATTGGTGATTATCAAGATAAAGAGTTACCATCACTAGCAATGATATAAGTAGGAGAGTAATACTTAGAATTGTAATCTTTGCTAGTGATAAATAAGAGCAATTCTCTTATTTACCCTTGCTTGAATGCATAAAGAAGTTTGGTTGTACTGATTTTAATTCCTTAAATCCCAATTTGAACCCATTAAAGATTATTTCCCCATCTATTTGCATCACTCCATGAACTACTTTTGCTTCACTCTATTGTTCAATGTGAATATTGTAATTGTTTCTCCATAGAACTCTCGAGTCATTAAGGATCACAACATGTTTAAACTAATTATTTGGCAAAAAAGAAAAGTAAATTAAGAATAGAAGAATATTCTTCTCATTAGAGAGTTAAAACCAATTCTACAAGCATCCTACATTCCTACACAACCAACTTATTTATTACAAGAGAAAGGTAAGAAGAAACTACTCATAATGCTTGAAGGAAACTCCACAAATCATCTTTTAAAACAAAGAAAATCCACTAAAATTATGTTTATAAAAACTAAAATATGAAATAGAACACAATACATAGCTTTTCCGTTATAAAAAGTGATGAAGACCCCTCCATAAGGAATCCCCAATTACTTCTTGCAATGTTGAGTATCTCTCTTCCACATTCTCTTAATACTCTCCAATATCTCGATACAATTATCAAAGAAAATAAAAATTCTTATCCTAAGAACTTTTAAGGATTTCCCTTAGGACTTCAACAACAATTAACCCTATTCTGTACTTATTCCTCCTTCTGTTCCATCTTAAAATACATACATATAAGGCAACTGCAGAAATTTGTCTCACGCAGTTCTGGTGCCTAAGTGCCAGAAGGTTGGTGCCTAGGCACCAACTTCTCTAGTTTTTGTAAGAGGGTGGTGCTGCCTAGGCACCAAAGGGCCGGCACTAAGGCACTTGGAGAAGCGCCTTGGCGCCAAATTGCTGGCGCGTAGGGGCCATTGCTCCAAGTCACTTATGCTTCAATTTACCTTCGCTTCACCCCATTTCTTCTACACTTCATTAACTAATCTATTGTATATATAAGAAAAACATAAAAATATCATTCTTTAAAGTGTAATTTCATCCATAAACATGTGCAAAAAAGAAATAAAATTAAGCAAGCTTTAAGTCATATCAAAATCCCCCAAACTTAAATGTTACTTGTCCTAAAGTAAGACTAAAATTTTTAAAATCAATTTTATTAATTTCAGGGAATGAGCTTCATTAAAATTATCCACAATTATGCTTTATGAAATCCATAAAGTAAATTCTAATTAACTCTAGCAAATATATCTTCCTAGGGTGTGAGTAAACCTTTCATCTATCTTGGAAAACCTGATTTTTTATTCAATTTACAGACTAAATTCTTACTAAATAAAGTATTAGATGATGTAAAAATAGAATTTAAGTACTCTATTTTAAAGAAAACTTATACAATCACTTTACATAGTCATAAGCTTAGGTATGTAATATTTTTCAACTTTAAAAAGAATCTAATGAAAACAATTTTTTATAAGGGTTCTCCTCAAGCTTCTCCTCCCTTAATATTTTTTGGTTATTTTTTTAATTACTTTAGGATGTTTATTTTTAATCATTAGCTTTACATTAAAGAGAATTACTATACCTGGATAAACCTTTAATAGTTTTGAATTCCACTGTTATCCCTCTAAAGTTAAACCTATCACACTCTTTTGCTTTTGGTTTTAAATTTTAAAAGAAAATATGTAACAATTAATATATTCGATTTTACTAGAGACTAAATTCTCATGAATTATATATCTAAGAATACTTAAGTAAACAAATATGTAACTTTGTAAAAATAAAATGTCAACCCATATTTCTGAGTAATGGAGATATCATCCTTTATGATCTTCAAGCTCTTCGACATTGAGGCCATGCTAATAGGAGTTCGAGATTGAGATATAAAGTAGATGGGTGAGAATAAGAAGGAGCCTTAGAGGAACTCACTCAGCAACCAAAAATGGCATGTTTTTTTATATAAGCTTACCTTAACCTAGCTAATGGGCTTCGAAAAAAGAAGTAGCTCCTCCAATTCCTCAAATCTAACACCATAATTCTGATAAAGGTAAAACGTAATGGAGGGGTGTCCTAACCTTAAAGTAGATCTTCCCTTCGTAGAATTGACAATAGAGTGGCAAATAAGAGAGTCAATGTTTATGGTTTTCATAATCTGAATACAATAATTGAGAGTAGTTGGTGGAAGGGAGAACCTTGGTAGAGATTAATTAATGCCAAATTTTGGAAGGTGCATTAACTTTATATGAATAAAAATTAACTTTGCTGTCACTTCTCATGTTCCAAGTTCCATCCCTAATAGTGAAGAACTGGATAATCTCATCAAGCTTGGTATTATTAGGGTCTAATCTAGAGTATAAACTCCTTGGAATATTTCCCAAACAAAATTACTCAATAATTCATGATGGGGATATTTTCATTTGCTTTTCCTTAAACAAATGGAATCATCAGAGGAATCAGGGAGGGTTGGCGTAGAACTCCCTGACCATATAAATCACTGCTACAACTGTAGTGCAACAAAGAGCCTCCCAATGATGAGCCACAACAAGACTTTCTGCAAAACCTAAAAGGCTAATAAAACCCCATTCTACAACTAGCTTCTAATTATACTAAGAATTTTTTATAGCACTTCCGAGCTCTGTAGAAAATAAATTTCTTTTTATCAAAATAACTTTTTCCTTTGCTTTTCTTGGCTTTAGGTGCCACACAAAAAAAAGGTTATGAAAATTTTCAATGATATGAGATCAAATGATTGATATATATGACTCAACATGTTAATTAAAATCTTAATCAAACTCTTCCCAAGAAATTCCTCTTGTTCTTCTCAGGCTTATTAAAAACCAAAAAGTTCCTAAATGAAGAGCTCAAATGCAACATTTAAAAATGGAAATTTAACTTAGTAAGATGATTTCCACTCTCCAAAGCTTCTAGGATGAGCACAAATGAAAGGGGAATGGAAGCCTTAATTATTGCCTCTCGATCGCCAGAGAAGAGTTGGAAAGGAGCTCATGCAAAAATGACCTAAATCGAGGTAGTTTAGGATATTTTTTTGCTCAGGTAGGAGTGGCACCTAGGCACCATGATGGTGGCACCAAGGCACTTTGGTGTTGTGCCTTAATGTCAGTCTATTGGCTCTTAGATGTGAATGTACTTCTTGGAAATTTGACGTGAGAGAACTAGGTGCACAGCCCAAATTTGGTCCTGGTCATTTAAATTGGAACTAGGGCTTATGTGCACAGCCCAAATTTGGTCCTGGTCATTTAAATTGACTATTTAGATCCTACCCATGTCCTTCATCACACAAATAAAATTAAAAATAATAAAGATAAATGGGAAACACACATCATTCTCATCACATATCCCTTCTCCATTTTCTCATCTCCAAAAAATCTCTTTCGATTAAACTGTTTGTTGTTTATAGATATTTTTGTAGGGTTAATCATTTGGATAGATTGTTCCCAATCAATTTATTTATGTGTTGTCAACCTCAGGTGTTTTATTGTCCTTAAAGGTGTACACCACTAACAGTTCAAATAAAATAGTCATCCTCTTTCTCCTCTAATGGTTGATTTATTCAACCAACAAGATGGAATACCAAGGTCAAAAATATGAAGTAAAGAATTGAGATGTACTTGTCCTTTGTCCAAACTCAACATGTCTCGGGTAACTAATATGTAGAGGATTTGGTTGACCCTACTACTCTAAGAGAACATACACAAGTCTAGTTACAATGAGTAGACTAAATAATCACCCCCCATTAAATCACACTGAAGGCAAAGCAATCCACTTTCGAACTTAAACATCAACACACAAATACAAATAATAAGCATCACAACAACCGCACATTAAAAGTAAAAACAACCTTGGGTTGCCTCTCAAAAAGCCCTTGGTTTAACATCAGTAGCCTAATAAATCTAATATTTACTCAGGTTGACCTAACATTAAGATCTCATTAATTATTGGCCTTTCACCACCAAAGTAGGCTTTTGTCCATTCACTTTGGATACCATACCACTTTTAGGATCTTTAATATCTATAACATCAAAAGAATAAATTTTAACTATAGTAAATGGCCCCGACCACCAAGACTTAAGTTTTCTAGGAAATAATTTCAATCGTATTATAGTAAAACCTCTTATCCAAGCTTAACTTTCCTAAGAATCTTTTGATCATGTCATTTTTTTCTTTTTTCTTTGCAATTTTTTTCATTTTTATAATATTCTTATTTAATTTCCTCGAGTTTATTTATTTACAATAATATTTTCTCACCAGCTTCAATTTTATTATAATTGAGTTCCTTAACAGCCCAATAAGTCTTATGTCCTAATTCTACTGGTAAGTGACAAGCTTTGCAAAATATGAACCTATATAGAGACATTCCTTTAGCAGTTTTGTACGTCATCCTGTAAGCCCATAATGCTTCATATAATCTGATAGACCAGTCCTTCCAATTAGGATTGACAATATTTTCAAAAATCATTTTGATTTCACGATTAGATACGTCTTCTAAACCACTCATTTGAGAACGATTCCATACTTAGGAACTAATGCCTCAATTTTTCTATTCCTAAAGTGGCTTTCCCCATCACTAATGACCACTCTTGAAGGCCAAATCTACTAAAGATATTCTTCTTTAAGAATTTAGCTACACTTTGAGCATCACAAATTGGAAGAGTTATTGACTCAATCCATTTTGAGACATAATCCACAACTATTGAAATATATAAATTTCCTAACAATGGTATAAAGGGACCCATAAAATATAAACTCAAAACATCATAAATCTCAACTCCCAAAGTAAAATCAAGGGGCATTTCATCTCTCATAAAAATATTTTCTGCTCTCTGACATCTATCACAAGTTTTTCTATATAAATTCACACCTCTAAATAATGTAAAATAATAAAATTCAGACTGCAAAACATTATAAGCAGCTTTATCAACTCTAAAATTCCCCCAAATTCAAAAACATGGCTTTTCTTAATAATTTCAAGTTATCTTCTATATGTATACATCTCATTATCACCTGACCTTTACATTTTCTATAAGGATATGATCATCCCAAAAGTAATGTCTGGTATCATGTATGAAATTTTTCTGTTGATGGTATGTCAAGCTATAGGGCATAATATCACTAACTATAAAATTTATCATGTTATCACACCACAGTATATTCTACTCAGTAGTAGCAAACAGTTGCTCATCAAAAAAATTCTCATTGATTTCACCATCATAAGAATATGTATCACCCTATTCCAGTATTGATAAATGATTAGCTATTCAATTATTAGAATCCTTCCTATCCTCTATTTTGATAAAAAAATCTTGCATCGAAAGGACCCATATAACCAATCTCAGTTTGACACCTTTTTTTAACATCAGATATATAATATGAGAATGTTCGGTGCAGATAACACATATTGTTGCAATCAACTATGATCTAAATTTATCAAAGCATATAATATGACCAATAACTCTTTCATGGTAATAGTGTAATTAATTTTATATTCATTAAGAGTTTTGCTGGCATAATATGTAGCTTTAAACAGTTTATCATGTCTTTGTCCTAAAACTGCCCCAATAACATAGTCAATGGCATTACACATTTGCTCCAATGGTTCCCCCAATTAGATGAAAGAATAATAAGAATAGTGAATAATTTCTGCTTCAAAATATTTAAGGGATTTAGGCATTCATGACTGAAATTAAATAGGACATCCTCTTTTAAGAGACGGCATAGAGGTTTGGCAATTTTGGAGAAATCCTTTATATATCACTCATATAATCCAACATGTCCCAGAAAACTTATAACTCCCCTCAGAGTAGTAGAAGGAGGTTGTTTTTCATTTACTTTAATCTTCCTTAACTTTTCTTCCATTCCTTTTACATATATTTTATGACCTAATACGTTTTTTGCAAAACTATAAAGTGACACTTCTCCCAATTAAGAACTAAGTTGGTTTCCTTGCAACAGTTCAACACCTTTATTAAATGATTTAAACTAGAATCAAATGATGGTCAAAACACTAAAAATTCATCCATAAACACTTCAATTTCTTTCTTAATTAGGTCAAAAATATAGACCTCATATTCCGCTAAAATGTAGCAAGTGCGTACACAAGCCAAAAAGTATCATAAGGACTTGTAAATGTAGTTTCTTCTTCATCCTCGGGAGCTTTATGTATTTTTTCATACCCAGAATATCCATCTAGAAAGAAAAAATATGGATAGTCAGCTAGCCTATCCAACATCAGATCCAGAAAGTGTAAAGAAAAGTGATATTTCCTAGCGACAAAATATAATTTTCTATAGTTTATACATATTCGCCACCTAGTGATAAATCTAGTTCAAATTAGTTCATTCTGTTCATTTATAGTTACTATTTCTCCCTTTTTCTTAGGAACACGGTAAATAGGGCTAACCCAAAAACTATCTAATATAAGATAGCTAAAACCTACATCAAACCATTTTAATACTTCCTTTTTGTCAACTTCTTTCAAAACTGGATTTAATCTCCTTTGAGGATCTTCCCAAGATTTATGAGCATCTTCCATCAAGATCCTATGCATACAAATAGAGGGACTAAACCCTTTTATATCCATTATGGTTCATCCAAAAGGTTTCTTGTAATTCTTTAGAATATGTATTAGTTTCTCCTCTTGTAAATGATTCAAATCTAAGGATTTGATAACTGGTGATGAAGATGACTTCCCTAAGTAAACACACCATAAGTGTGTCAGAGGTACTTTCATCTCAAGTTCATGGGGTTTTCATTAGAATGAATAAGTGGTTTATTAGTTTTTTTCATATCTAGAATTTCAAACCTACCTTGAAAATATTTTGAATCTCTAGTAATCAATAAGTTTGATTTACCCTGAAAGTTTGTGTTCTCCTCATCATCCAAATTTGGCTCTACTGATTTATCTTCATAACTTTCTTAGAAATGGCTACTACAAATAAACAATTTAGTCCATCCAAAAACATGCATCTTCATTTCTTTTGGAAGGATAATTCATTTATTTCAAGGCATTGAATATAACTTTTTCATCATTTACTCTCATAGTTAATTCACATTTTTGCACATCTATCACAGCTCGTCGAGTGACTAGAAAAGGTCTTCCTAAAATAATTGAAATTTCATTATCTTCCTTCATATCTAACACAATCAAATTAATAGAGAAGAAAATTTTATCCACCTTAACTAAAACATCTTCTATAACCCTCTTATGATAGGTGATCGATCGATTAGCTAACTGAAGGGTTATAGTAGTAGGATACACTTCTCCTAATCGTAAACTTTTGAATATAGACAATGGCAATAGGTTAATACTTGCTCTAAGATCACATAAATCTTTTCAAAGAAATATTTATCTTATTACACAAGGAATAATATGGCTCTATGGATCCTTAAGGAAGCTTGTTTTGAAGGATAGTGTTGCACTCTTCACTAAGTGTAACTATCTTATAATATCCAAACTTCCTTTTTTTATTAAGTATATATTTCATGAACTTTACATAACTGTGCATTTGCACTAGAGCCTCAACAAAAGGAATATTAATAGTTAGCTTCTTAAATACTTCCAAAATTTTAAAAAATTATTGATCCAACTTTTGTGTTTGAGTCTTTCAGGAAATGGAGGTGGTGGCTTTTCTAAGTTAATCTTAGTTGGAGAGACTTATTTTTATAAGTCTTTAGAGAGAGTCTCTAAAGGTTTTCAATTTTTATTTTCCACTTTTCAACATCAATCTCTCTCTAAACTACATCCTCCAACTCTTTTCCACTCCTTAATTGGGCAACTTTTACATGCTCATTATTCTTCTCCTTAGCGTTAATCTCAGTGTGCTAGGAAGAGTTCACTGGGATCGTTGATAAGAAAGCAAGAAATTTGTCTCAATAGGTTTTCTATGTTCCTTACAGCTGCACCTTCAGTTTGTAGTTGATTCCTCATTTGCAGTACAGCCTCCTTCTAAGATGAATTCTTCTCCTTAAATTGTGTATTAGAGTTAAATCTTGGAGGATAAGAAGGTATATTCCATCTGTATTGCTACCCTAGTTATTCCAATTTTCTAAAAAATTTACTTGATTATTTCCCATGGTTGGTTTCCCCCACCAGAATTATCATTCCAGTTAAAGATAGGATGGCTGGTCTAACCTAGGTTATAGAGATTAGAATAAAGGTTATTAGGTCTATTTTTAGTTGCATTTAAGGTCTCAAATGGTGAAGTACCAGAATTAACCATTTGCCCAAATAAATTTTACTCAACTACGAGAGGTGCTTGAGGTTAGTTCATTCTAAATTGATCTGGCTTCCTTGATATTAAAGCTACCTGAAATATTAAAATTGACAACACACCTGTATCATGCACGCTAGCTACCTTCCTATAGTTTACTCTTTTAGAGGGCCTTTGGAAATTTTTTGTGTTCATTTGCTCAATCAGAGAAAAAGCCTCATCAAATGGCTTGGACATAAGCAAAAAAACAATGACAGCATCAATAATAGATCTAAGGGATCCTACTAAACCATTGTAAGAAGTTTGAATAATTAAAAAATTGGGATAGAGCATGATGTGAGCACTTCTTAAGTACTTTCTTAAATCTCTCCCATGCCTCATAAATTGACACACCTTCTAACTGGTAAAATGAAGTAATATCATTCCTAAGTTTAGCAATTTTTGAAGGCAAAAAATACTTACTTAGGAATTTAGGGCTATGTCACCCCAAGTTCTACCTGATCCAGATGCTAATGAGTACAACCACATTTTAGCCTTTTCCCTTAAGGAAAAGAGAAAATGCTTAAGTATAACAGTATTTTCTGACATGCCATTATAATGAAATGTAGTGCAAAGTTCTAGAAAACTTTTTAACTGTGACTTTAGATCCTCAGACGGTGTTCCCCCAAATTGGCTATTATGCACCATTTGGATAATAGCAGGCTTCAATTCAAATATGTTAGCTTCTACGATAGAAGTTTGAATACTTAAGTGAAGTTCACTACGTAGGATTAGCATAATCCCTAAATTATCTTTGTGCTTTATCATGATCATTAATAGGTATTTTGTTATCTAAATTATTTTTTTGAATTTTATTCATTGCTTCTATATGTTCGTGAAGTCTTTTATGTTTACTAATTTTCCTAATAGTTCTCTCTAGTTCTGAATTGTAAGGTTTAAGTTTTACTAATCTTACACTATACATTCACTAACTAAAGACTAAACTAATAAGTTTATCACAAACATACTAGACAAACACTCAAAAATAACTTTTTTAACAAATATTTCTTTTTTTGCAAAATAACAAATGCTTTGACAATAAAACTATAATTTAAATTTTTAAATCTATTTTTAATTAATTTAACTAAAATTCTCCTAAGTTAATTTCACTGTAACTCCTTGGTAACAGAGCCAATAACTTGTTAACCCCCATAAATAAGGTGCTCTAACACTCTTGGGTCTCACACTAGTATACATGTCGTATCAGTAATATCAGATGTTTGAGTCCAGAATATCAATCCCACAGGGAGGTAGAGAGTTAGACTTAAGAGAGGTTCTAGCCTAGTAGAATTAGTTCTTAACCTTGAATGTATATTAGGTTAAAGCTCTATAAACTAATACTACAATAAATTTTAAATGTTAATTCGTACAAAAATTCTACTTAGCTTAATTGGATTGTTGCTTATCAAGACAAAGAGTTACCCACTCATGCAAAGAGATAAATAGTGTGTATGAATAGAATACTTAGAATTGTAATTGTCACTAGCGACAAGTAAGAGCAATTCTCTTTTTTACCCTCTCACGAGTGTATAAAGAAGTTTGGTTAAATTTTTTTTAATTCAATAAACCCCAATTTGAACTCATCAAAGATTATTTCCCTATCTATTTGCATTGTCCCTTAGACTACTTTTGCTTCACCCTATAGTTCAATGTGAATACTCTTATCATTCCTCCTTAGCTCTCCCGAGTCATTATGGATCACAACATATTTAAACTAATCATTTGGCCAAAATAAAAAGTAAATTAAGCATAGAAGAATAATCATCACATTAGAGATTTAAAACCAATTCTACAAGCATCCTACAATCCTACACAGCCAAATTATTCATCATAAGAGAAAGGTAAGAAGAAACTACTCATAAAGCTTGAAGGAAACGCCACAAATTATCCTTCAAAACAAAGTTAATCCACTATAATTATGTTTAGAAACACTACAATATGAAATAAAACACAATAATTAGCTTTTTCTCTATGAAAATTAATGAAGAATCCTCCACAAAAGATCCCAAATGCCTCCTGCAATATTGAGTATCTCCCTTATACAATCTCTCAATCCTCAACAATATCTTATTACTTCTATCAAAGAAAATACAAACTTATACTATAAGAACTAATAATGATTTCCCGTAGGACTTCACTAGCAATTAACCTTATTCTCTATTTCTTCCTCTTTTTGTTCCATCTCCAAATACGTCCATATAAGCTCCTACTAACTCCCTAGATTGTGTGAACCAACTGCAGAAAACTGCCCCAGGCAGTTCCGGCGCCTAGGCACCAACTTGTTTGTTTGTGCAAGAGGGTGTTGGCACATAAGAGCCACAGAGCTAGTGATACACCAAAATAATATGTTATTTTAAGTATATATTTTATGCTTTTTTTTTTTAATATTGAACTTTAAAGTAGCATATTTTCATATTTATTGTAGGTATATCAATTTTAGCCATTTGGAGCAAAAGTTTCAAAAAGGACAAAATTTGGAGCCAAAACAGCAAAGTTTTGAATTATGGAGCATGATGCGCCAGATTAGCGCCACATGCGTCGAAATGGCGCCAGAGGTGACAACCCATAACAGTGTGGTCTTTAGCAAAGTGGCACGTGATGCACTGGATTGGCACCAGATGTGCCATTTCACAGAGACTTGGTGCTTGATGGGCCAGATTTGGCGCCAGATGCGCCATGGCGACTTTTACGGATTAAGGTGGTTCAAACAAAATTTCCAAGGGACACTTTTTGTAAACAACCCTTGGAGTGATTCAATGCATCTAACATTTTGGAAGGTTCCTTTATGAAGGGATATGTCTCTTGGATCAATGGACATGTCACATGTTATGTGAATTCAAAAGAGTTGACTTTTGGACAGAATTTTGGTGAATTCAAAAGAGTTGACTTTTGGACACAATTTTGGAGGGATTTTTTAATTCTTTATGGTGGGAATCAGCCTTTAAATCAACCTTTAATAAAAGAGAGGGAAGTATATGGCTTGAAGGACAAAAGAGAAGAGGAGTTTTGGAGGGGTGAGTAGAGGCATGTGGTGTGAGTTAGAGATAGAGAGAGAGAAAGTAAAGGGCTTAGAGATTTTTTTCATAGATTGTAAGAGGAGAGGGAAGGTGACAGATTCCTTCTTCATTACACTTCTAAGAAAGAATTGAGTGTTTGTAAAGAGGAAAAGGCTTGGAGAGAATATCTAGGAGTTTGCTTATGAAGGATTGTGAGATAAGTTGTGTCTTTTAATTCTTTTGTTTTGTAAAGTTGTTTTTAAATATGAAACCCATGTTTTGTTGTATCCTTCTCATAAATTCTGAGTAGTCTTCTTTGTCCTTCTCTCTACTTTGAAATATGATTTTGTGAAGAATTGATTTTATTTTATATGGTTTTAAATGTAAATAATTTATGATGATTTTAACTTCGATCTTCATTTAGTTTTTGATCTGGCCAATTGAAATATTAAAATATGTTGGTTCCCAAATAGTTATGATTTCTACAACATGTGGAGAATCACATTTGATTTCATGGGAGAGTATTCATCCATAGAATTGGGTGCAAATAAATAGGGAAGCGTACTCTGTTGGATGCATGATTGGAGATTTTAAGGTGATAGATTAAAATCCCCAATTTGGTCTAGTTGATTGGAAACTGATGCGAGATTGTTAGCCCTCAGGGGAGGGAGTAGTGGGAGCTCTGGAGTGGTAGATAGTATCTTCCCAACCTAACCACAGAATTATGGACCAAACTCTAGATTAGTCAATATTCTTTATGCACTCAAAAGAGGGTAAAGAATAGGATTGCTTCTATTTAGCACAAAATAGTTTTTATATATGTTTTCAAATGATTTTAATTTCTTCACAAACCATATACTCATTGTAAAGGGGAAGGATGCTTTCTTAAATTTGAACTTTTTATCACAACATCTTAGTTTTAATTTTAGTAAATTTACTTTTGAAAGTTTTACATTTAACTTAGTTAACTTTGTCTTTCAACTGCATTTTATTTAGCATTCACTTGTTACTTAATATTCAGATTTTGCACTCTACTTTTTGAATTCTTAAAATAGTACTTTACATTATAATTTTATAAATTTATTTACAGGCATTTCCAACTTCCCTATAGGATCGATATCTTGGACTCCATTAAAGCCTGTTATTACTTGAGTGATACGTATACATGTGCCATTATTAAAAGGGATTTGGCAGTTTAAAGATTACTAAATGATAAAACTATTTTGATTGAAGTTATTTTGTTGGGATTAATTTGCATATTTGCTATTGTATCTGTCATGTGTATTTTAAAATATTAAAAAATAGTTGCAAAATTAACTCACTAAATCCACCCGCAGCAAGTTTTTGGCACCATTTCCGGGGAAGTAACAAAAATTAATAGTAAGTTACTTAATAATTTATATTATTCTTATTTTAAAAACTAAAAAAAAGAGTGTCTATATTTTATTTTGAATATTTTCTTATTTAAGTGTGTTTTCTTATTTTTAAATTATTTGTTGTATTTTTTCATCTATAGTGTAAGATGCAAAAATTTAGTACCTTACAACTCTGAGTTAGAAAGAACAATTAGAAAATTTTTAAAATAACAAAAAGAGATAGACCATATTAGCAAAATGGCTTGCAATTTGAATAATGCTGGAAATGAAAATGAACATCATCAAAGATCTTTAAGAACTTACGTTAATCCTAACTTATGTTAATCCTACATCATATGAGATTCATTTAAGTATACAAAACATTGTTGTAGCTGCCAAATAATTTGAGCTTAAACCCATCATTATCCAAATGGTTCAAAATGATCAGTTTGGGGGAATACCAACTGAAGATCCTAATTTCAATCTTGCTAGTTTTTTTTAGAATTTTATGCTACATTTAAATATGATGTAGTGTCGAATGATGTCGTCAGACTTATTCGTCAGACTTATACTTTTTCTACTTTTTCCTTTTTCATTAAGGGATAAAGCTAGGATGTGGTTAAACTCATTAGCACCTGGATCTACCAGAACTTGAGGAGATATATCACAATGATTTTTATCTAAATATTTCATACCTTCAAAAACTATCAAGCTTAGAAATGATATTACATCTTTTTATCAGATTGAAGGGGAACCAATTTATGAAGCATGTGAAAGATTTAAAGATCTCCTTAGAAAGTGTCCACACCATGCATTATCAGATTAGTTAATAATTCAAACTTCTTAAAATGAATTTGATGGATATCTTATATCGATAATTGACGTTGCTCCTCGTGGATCATTAATGTCAAAACCCATCAATGAAGGATATTCTTTAATTGAAGAAATGGATACTAATAATTTTTAATGGCCCTCTAAAATGATAAATCCAAAAAAAGTAGCCAGTATTCATGATTCTGATGCAATCTCTATGTTAGCTGCATAAATAGCTACTGTATCAAAAAGAAGATATATCAATATGAAATGAATTATTCTCAGACATCTCCTGTGCTTGAGGAAAATTCATTAGGACAAATAATAGAATCACAATCTTCTTATGAGACCTTAAATGCAATAAATAATTGTTCAAATAATCCTTTTGCTAATTATTATAATCTTGGTTGAAAGAATCATCCAAATTTTTGTTAGAGTAATAATAATTCTAATGCTGAAAATCCGCAATGGGGAAACAACACTGTTGGAGAAAAAACACTGTGAACCCATTGAGAAACTCGAACAATCAAGCAAATCTAACTTATAAACCTTATTATCCTCTAGGATTTAATAATTTATAGAGTAAGTAGAAAAATTTGTCAATGGAAGAATTGATATTGTAAGTGGAGAGTTAATTACAAAGACAAGGAGCTGCAATTAGAAATATGAAAAATCAATTGGGATGTATTGCTATTGCACTTAGCAATAGACGTCCAGAAACTTTGCCTAGTAATGTTGAAGTAAATCTTAAAGATAAGAATAAAGAGCAAATTAAGGTTATTCAACTTAGAAGTGGAAAAGAATTAGAAAATAGATATAAACAAGAAGTGGAAGTTGAAGTTGAAAAAGTTCAGATGAAAAATGAAAAATTTGGTGTAGATTTTCATTCTGAGTCAAAATGACCTAATAAACCAATGGAAATCCTGTAGAAAGACTACCACCTCCATTTCCTCAAGATTGGAGCAGAAAAATAGAGATAACCAATTTTCAACATTTCTAGAAATATTGAGGAAATTAACGATAAACACTCTTTTTTTTGAAGCCTTGGAATAAATGTCAAGCTATGTGAAGTTCATGAAGGATATACTTAATAAGAAGAGGAAGTTTTTAGATAATGAAATCGTTGCACTCAGTGAAGAGTGCAGTGCTATAATTAAAAAAAAAAACTTCCTAAAAAACTCAAAGATCCTGGAAGTTTTTCAATTCCTTGTGTTATTAGCGAGAGATTTTCTTATGTGATTTAGGAGCCATTATTAATCATATGCCATTATCAATTTTCAAAAGATTGGGGCTTAGGAGATATTTCACCTACGATTGTAACTCTTTAGTTAGCTTATCATTCGATTACCTATCCTAAAGGAGTTATAAAACATGTTTTGGTAAAAGTTGATAAATTTATCTTTCTTGTGGACTTTTTTGTATTAGATATGGAGGAAGATAAAGAAATTTCTATCATAGCCACTGGAAAAGCTTTAATAGATATGCAGAAAGAAGAACTAACTATGACAGTTAGTGATCAATAGGTTACATTTAATAATACAAAATCAATGAGATACCCTATAAAAGAGCTAGAGATTGAATGCTTCAGAATGGATATTAATGAATATCTAAGCCATGAATAATTCAGAAAGACATTTCAAAGAGAATTTGAAAAGGAATATATGGAACATCAGGATGAGGATAAAATTCAAGATGAATCTACGGAATTGAGTGAAGAAGATTTCGGTTATGTTTAGGAAAAATTTGAAATGTTAGATCCTATAGAAAATAATAAGAAGTTGATTTCATCTATTAAGAAACCTCTTGAACAAGAATTAAAAACACTTCCTACACATAAGAAGTATGCATTCTTAGGAGATTTATCTACATTACCTATTATAGTATCCTCAGAATTAACTGATGAGCAAGAACAACAGTTGTTGGAAACTTTAAGAAGATATAAAAAAAGCTTTTAGATGAACATTAGTTGATATTAAAGGAATCAGTCCTTCAATTTGTATGCATAGATTTTTATTGGAAGATCAACATGAACCAAGAGCTGATCCTCAAATGAGATTAAATCTTATAATGAAAGAAGTTGTTAAGAAAGAAATTTTAAAATGGTTAGATACTAGAATAACATATCTTATTTCATACAGTGCTTGGGTAAGTCCAATTCACTGTGTTCTAAAGAAAAGAGGTGTGACTGTATTGACGAATGACAATAATGAATTAATACCAATAAGACAAATCATTGGATGGCGAATCAATGTAGACTATAGAAAATTAAATACTGTCACAAGAAAGTATCATTTTCCCTTACCCTTTTTGGACCAAATGTTGGATAGGCTGGCTGGGCACTGATATTTTTGTTTTCTAGATGGATATACTAGTTATCATCAAATAATGATAGCTCTGAAGGATCAGAAGAAAATAAAATTTACTAGTCCTTATAGAACTTTTGATTTTCAGCAAATACCCTTAGGATTATGTAATATGTCTACAGCATTTCAAAGAAGTATGATGTCAATTTTTAGTGATTTAATTGAAAAAGGGATTGAAGTCATTATGTACAATTTTTCTTTGTTTGGAATTTTATTTGAAATATTTTTAAATCATTTAAAGAAAGTTCTTGAATGATGTCAAAAGACTAATCTCATATTAAACTAGGAAAAATGTCAATTTATGGTTGTAGAAGGAATTGTGCTTCGGCATAAAAATGACATCGAGGTAGATCCTGCAAAAATTTAGGTTTTATATCAAACTTACCTCCACCTACTAATGTAAGAGGAGTTTGGAGCTTTTTAGGACATTCTGGAAAAAGATATAAAAATTGATTTCAGCCAAGATTGCCTTAAAGCCTTTGAAACTTTAAAATAAAAAATTGATCACTGCTCTTATAATTCTTTCACTGGATTAGGAGAAATATAATTGTTTCACCTGTTTGGGAGAAGCCTTTTGAATTAATGTGTCATGCTAGTGTTTATGCAATTGGAACTGTATTAGGGCAGAGATATGATAAGATTTTTAAAGTTATATACTATGCTAGTAAGACTCTTAATGATGGTCAGATTAAATACCCCGCCAGATTAAATACACCGCCACTGAAAGAGAGTTACCAACCATTATGTATGCTTTTGGTAAGTTTAGGTCATATCTAATTGGAACTAAATGTGTTGTGCATATTGACCATTCGGTTATTAAATATTTGATGCAAAAGAAGGATGCTAAAACAAGAGTAATTATACTTCTAATGCAATAGTTTGATTGCAATAGTTTGATTTTGTAATATTCGATAAGAAAGGGATTAATAATAAAATTGCTAATAATCTATCTAGGCTAGAACAAGAAGAAATACTTGACATGGAAAAAGAAATTAATGAAACTTTTCCTGATAAACAACTTTATAATTTAAAAGGATGTGAAATACCTCAGTATGTTGATATTGTAAATTATATTGTTAGTGGTATTTTACCATATGGATTAACAAAACAACAAGAAAAGAAATTCATTCGTGATCTAAAGTCTTCTTTTTGGGATGACCCATATTTATATAAACAATGCAAAGATTTTGTAATGAAACAATGTGTGCCTTACCAAGAAATTCAGGAAATTATTCAGAAATATCATCATTCTGACTTTAGAGGACATTTTGGGAATGATAGAATTGTTCAAAAAATTTTCGTAACGAAACGATGTGTGCCTTACCAAGAAATTCAGGAAATTATTCAGAAATATCATCATTCTGACTTTAGAGGACATTTTGGGAATGATAGAATTGTTCAAAAAATTTTGTAATCTAGATATTATTAGTCAACTCTATTTAAAGATGTTAGTATATATATATAAACATGTTATCAGTGTCAAAAAGTAGGAAATATTTTAAAAAAAAGATGAAATGCCTCTAAATTTTAATTTGGAAATTGAAATTTTGTATGCATGAGGATTATATTTTATGGGACTATTTATACCTTCATTCAAAAAATTATATATATTGATTGCAGTATATTATATTTCAAAATAGACTAAGCCAATTGCTTTACCTCAATGTGATGCTTGGAGTGTTTCAAAATTTTTAATTAAAAATGTTTATACAAGTTATGGAATTCTTAGAGTGATAATTACCGATAGAGGATCTCATTTTAGAAATGTTACAATTGCAAGATTGGTTGAAAAATAAAATATAATGCATAAAATTGCAAACACTTATCATCCTAAGATAAGTTGTTTAGCAGAAGTATCTAATCGTGAAATTAAGAAAATTTTGGAAAAGTGTGTCAATCCTAGTAAGATGAATTAGTTTGTTAGATTAGATACTGCATTATGGGCATACATGACAGCTTATAAGATACCTATAGGAATGTCCCCTTATAAATTAATTTTTGGAAAGACTTATCACTTACTAGTAGAATTGGAGCATAAAGCCTATTGGGTTATTGAGCTATTAAGGAATTCAAATTCAATTTAAAAGACACTGGTGACAAAAGGTTATTGTAGTTGAATGATCTTGAAGAAATTAGGAATGAATCTTACAATAATACTAGGATTTATACGGAAAGAATGAAAGAGTGGCATGATTGGAAGATAATAAAAAAAGTATTTGAACTTGAACAAGAAGTTTTATTGTACAATAAAATCTTGAAAATATTTCCTAAAAAACTAAAGTCTAGGTGAAAAGGCCATTCAAGGTTGTAAAAGTCTATCCCTATAGAGCTGTTAATATTGAAGATCCTAAGACTTAAAGGATATTTAAAGTAAATGGGCATAGATTGACACCATATTTTAATGGCCAAAAACTAGTTTTTAAAGAAATTATATTGTTGGGTCACCCATAATAAAAGACTAGGGATGTCCGGCTGATGACATTAAACCAAGCGCTTTGTGGAAGGCAACCCATACTTATCGTTGTTTATTTTACTTTTTGAGTTTTTGTTCATAATATTTTACATGTATTTATAATTGAGTTGTTATAGAGTTCATGTACTTAAAAAGATAATTTAAAAAACATCTTTATTTACCTAATTTTATGGAAGAATTAACCATTTTTTATCGAAATAAAAAATGCAATTTTTTTTTGAACTGGCGTATGATGCATTAAATTCCAAAGAGCTGACGCATGATGTGCCGTGGTGAGAAAAATGTCTTTAAACATTTCAAAAGGTAGTTTTTGGCAGTTTTGGCTGGCTCTTCTGTTTAAAACTCACAAAAAATGATTCCAAAGTCAATTTTAGGGGGGAAATGAGGGAGGAGTGATTAAATTTCAATTCCAATCGCATCCCACTCTAAAAATTCTGCTAGATTTAGGATTTTCAACTCAAGAAAGTTCATCTGTTTTGATGCCCGAAAGTTGCATGATCGTGTTCTAGTGAGGAAGAGGCTAATCAGAGAAAGGGGGTTTGTGAATCGAGGACTCAATACACCGAATACTCGAGTCGAAGAGATTATTGTGCAGAGAAGTTGGGAATTACTTTGTTACACTACTCCCGCCGTAGTTATTCCTGAGGTGAAAGATTTTTATGCAAATCTACATAGAATCAACCAAGGAATTGTCTATGTGTGAGGCAAATTTGTGCAATTCACTCCTTCAAGAATAAATGAGATGTTTATGATTGAAATATGTCTATCTGCCATTACGTAAATTTTACCCCTACAAGAGATAATATGAATGAACTTTATTGAAACCTTACAGATGAAGATGCGAATTGAGAGGTCAAAGATGATGGGAATGTAAGTTTTTCGTCATCATTGTTAAATCTTGTTTCTAAGGCATGACACTTCTTTATTGCATCGAAATTACTGCCTACTATGAAAATCAGTAAGGTAACTAAGGAAAGTGCAATTTTAAATTTTTGTATTCAAACTGGAAAACTTATTGATATTGGAGTAATCATTATAAAATCGGTTTTGGGTTTAATTGTTAATGGGCCTGCAACCAGACTTGGACATCCATCCACTGTTTTGGGTTTAATTGTTAATGGGCCTGCAACTAGACTTGGACATCCATCCACTTTTTTCCTACTATGCAGTCAATCAGAAGTGCCTTACGAGTGTTGGGAAAAAGTGCTTCTTCCTTGGAATTCTATGGAACCATAAGTTTATTACAATTATATTGGAATGGGAGATGAAAACGATTTGAAAGTACTGATGGATCAGGGATCCTAAAATTCATCACCTATTCAGCTTTACTTCAGTTCTAATGAATATTTAAAAAGGGTCAAGAAGTTAAAAAGAGGTGCAGATTCTTAAGCATGTAATGATGAATATTTTTGAAATGTTGGATAACTTGGACTAGAGACTTAAAGAACATTTTGATCATACTGGTCGTATTGAAGATGGCTTGGTACATATATTTAAGAAACATGCTTGGATTGAGGAGGATTTGACTGATGAGTTTCCTTATCGGCCCTTTTACCACCTGTATGTGCACTACCAATTTATGGGAGATATCCTGAAGGACAAGAGTGAAGAAGATGTTTGAACTAAATATATGCACAGAACGTTTCATTTATTACCGCTTATTTTAGTTGTTTGATGTGTTAGATTGCATTTACTTTTATTGTTGAACTGTATTGATGTTTGTGTTTGGAATTTTTTTGTTTAGATTTCAATGCTAGGATGTTTTGGTTTGCTTTAAACAATGAAATAGATATTTGTTGGCATGATAAATGTTAGTTTGTAATAGCATGGATTATATATATATATATATATATATATATATAAGAGTGTTTGTTGTTTATTTTGAACATTTTATTATTTAAGCGTTTTTTGTGAAATATGATGTTAGAGTAATGTTTAATTATGCTTTATAAGGGTTCATTTGAGTTAATTGGGGGTATAAGTAAAGCGATATGGAGCAAATTTTTACAGAAACCAAAATCAAGAAAAATTAATGCGTTGGGGCATGATGCGCCAAATTCCTAAAAATAGTAGATTGCCTAAAAAATAGCGAAATCAGGGTATAAGTAAAGCGATATGGAGCAAATTTTTATAGAAACCAAAATCAAGAAAAATTAATGCGTTGGCGCATGATGCGCCAAATTCTTAAAAATAGTAGATTGCCTAAAAAATAGCGAAATCACACTGTAAAACTCGATTTTTACTGCTTGGGTCATCTCCTAACTCTAAACCTTGACCTAGGGCTTCACATTGGGCACAATAGAGAAGCTTTTATAAGGTAAAAATTGAAGATTTCAACTTCTCTTGGTAAGAGCTTCACTTTAACTTAGAAATTTTTTATTTTCACCATGAATTTTTCCTATATTATGGAAATACAAAAATTGAGATTTATGATGAAAAAGCTTGAAGAAAACTCATGGTGAAAAGTTACTTACTGCATAATCTTACTTAGGGAGTTAGATTTTTTATTTTGTAATTTGTTTTGAATTTATTTGGATTTTAGTAGAATTTCAAATGGCTCCAAGAATAAAGAGAGGAAGTTAGGAGGATTTTGATGCAAGAAGATTTGTTAATTTGAAGGCCCAGCATATTTATAACATTCATTTATAACATTCAAATCGAGTCGAGAAGATTGATCCAGGAACGGGCATTTGCTAACCCGGGTGGCAATATCGAAAGGTTGATTCTTGCTAGAAATTGGGAACGGTTTTGCTAGTTCACTACAGTACCAATTGTACTAAAGATTCGGGAGTTATATGTCAACTTGAGATTCACTGATGGGGATCACATTCTCGTGAGACATAAGCAAGTTAAATTTACTACCGAATAGATCAATACTTTTTATGGGTTAAGGAATCTATATCATGATGATTATGTTGCATTCATGATGACTGATTCATCACTAGATGAAGTGATAGCCTTCCTGACTGATGGAAAAGGAGAATGGAGGATTAAAAATAATAAGATAGTTAACTTCTCTGCTTCCATGTTGATTAGTCTATCAAAAGTATGGTACCACTTCATTTCTGTTAGATTACTACCAAAAAATCATCTTGTTGATGTAATAAATGAAAGAGCTACAGTGAACTATTTCATTCAGAACATAAATGCAATAAATGTCGATGCTCTTATAGTTCATCATGCATGGAGTATAGCTAAGAGCTCTACAGCAAGTGGTTTGGGTTACCCTGCCCTGATTTTCACTCTTTGTGAGCAATCAGGAGTAGAATTGAAGAAAGATTACCACCATAAAATCATATTGGTAAGAATATGATTTAGAGAGTTGAATCATTTGTTGAATCTAGGGGTGGAATAAGTGATAGACCCTCCACATCAGCTGCAGGGGCATCTACTTCTCGCCCTGCATCATTAGAAAACATTATGGACCAACTCATGGTTCAATAATTAGATATAGTAAATATTCAAAATCATATTAGAGAGATTGGAGCAAGAAATGCTTATAATAATGAGTATCAACAGAGGAAAGTTCAGCATGAAATTGCTTTTGAGGGTGCTATGGTGAGGTATTTCAAGGGTGAATATAGTGTGGAATTTCTTACTTGCCCCATCTTTACTCCATATACTCCTATTCATGATTAAGAAGAAGAAGAAGATGATGATGAGGTAGGTAACGAAGATTGATTTTTTCTGGAGTTAGTTTATTTGTTTTGTTGTTTATTTATTTGTATGTTTTTTGGATTTTATTTGGTTGGCATTTGAAACTGTAGTAGTAAATATTTTTATTTTTGTGTTGTGGATTTAAAATGGTAGTAGTAACCGTAAATAACATTAGATTTTACTTTTTTTGTATTTTTAGTATTTTCAGTTTTTTTTTATGTTTTTTAAATGTCAGCAAATTATATAGAATATATTATGTCTCATTTAATGCTCTAAAGTTTGTGTGTATTTTATAGTGCCTGCAGTATACCAGAGTCCAGATTCATAGTTAGAAACCCTGTACAGGTTAGTTTTTATTTTCATCCATTTACTATTTTCTTCCACCAAATGAATTTTGTACTAACATATTTTTATAAAAAGCTTAAAATCTTAAGTTTGGGGGGAAGAAAAATTTATTTTAAAAAGAAGGAAAACAAATTTTATTTGTCCTTAAGTAAAAATATTTTTAAATTCAATTTAACATGACATTAGATATTAAGATTAAACTTTAAATGACTATACTTATGTTTATGAATATTACGGTAAATTTAGGTAAAATTTTTTAATAATGAAGGTCAATTCTAATGTTAAAGATATTTGGTATGATAAGGTAAGACTATGTTTTTTTTATTTAAAGTAAAGGCAATTGTGTTTTAAAAGTATTAAGAATTTTAGAGATTCATGTAACAAGAAAAGAATGAGACTTTATGAAAATCATAAACTAATATGAATTTATAAAGTGAAGAAAGGTAAGGAGTTTTAACTTTGAGAAGAGGATAGCAAAGTTCAAAGCTATTAAAGGTTATCCATATATAGTAATCCTCAGTTGAAAAAGAAAAGAAAAGAAAGTATTAAAAAGATGTTAAAAGAAAAAAAAGAGAAAAAGAAAAGAAAAGAAAAGAAAATTAAATCAGGGGAAACTTGAGGAGATCTCTAATCAAAAATTAGCTTCACTTAAATCAACTTAAGGAAAAAAGCTTTATCACATTTTCTAAACTTATATTGGATTACTAGTAGCATTATTTGTAATTTTTTTCCTAAGTTCTTTTTCATATGAATATTTTAAATATCCTTGATATGGCAAATTGCAATTCTTCTTGAAATAAATAGAGATTCAAAAATCTTAAAATTGACTACTAAGTATTCTTAAACTATGAATTTGAATCTAAGTTATTAAAGATTTTTCTTAAATTTTAAAATTTTATTTATTGAACTAAAGTATGAAAGTTATAAGTTAGTCACTATCATATGTTATATGTTTTTATGTAATAAAAGTGTCACTTGAGGACAAGTAACATTTAAGTTTGGGGGATTTTGATACACTAAAATAATATATTATTTTAAGTATATTTTCTATGCTTATTTTTCGTAATATTGCACTTTAAAGAAGGGTATTTTCATGTTTTTTTTTATTGTAGGCATATCAATTTTAAGCATTTAAAGAAAAAGTAACAAAAAGAACGAAATTTGGAGCTGAAACAGTGAAGTTTCAAATTCTGGAGCATGATGCACCAGATTGACGCCACATGTGTCGAAATGGCGCCAGAATGGCGCCAGATGCTCTAAAGCTCAGAAAAGCATGGTCTTAAGCAAACTGGTGCCTGATGCACCAGATTGGCGCCAGATGCATCATTTTACAGATAGTTGGCGCTAGATGCGCCAGGGGACGACTTTTTTCAGATTAAGGTGGTTCGAGACAAATTTTGCTCAAATTTTTAAAGGGACACTTGTTCTAAACATCCCTTTGAGTGATTCAATGCATCTAGAGACTTTGGAAGGTTCTTTTATGAAGGGATGTATCTCTTGGATCAATGGACATTTCATTTGAATTCAAATAAGTTAACTTTTGGACAGAATTTTGGAGGGAATTTTGAATTGTTTTTGGAGAAAGACAATCTTTAATAAAAGAGAGGGAAGTTTAGTGCATGAAGGAGAGAGAGGCAAAGAGAAGTTTTGGAGGTGCGAGTAAAGATGTGTGGCATGAGTTAGAGAGAGAGAGTCAAGGGTTTGGAGATTTTCTTCAATGATTGTAAGAGAAGAGCGAAGGTGAGAGATTTCTTCTTCATTACACTTCTAAGAAAGAATTGAGAGTGATTGTAAAGAGAGAAAGGGTTGGAGAGAACTTCTAGGAGTTTGCTTGGAAAAGATTCTGAGATAAGTTGTGTCCTTTATTTCTTTTATTTTGTAAACTAGTTTTAATATATGAAATCCATGTTTTGTTGTATCCTTCTCATGAATTCTGAGTAGTCTTCTTTATCCTTCTCCCAACTTTGAAATATGATTTTGTGAAAAAATGATTTTTTTATATGGCTTTAAATGTAAATAATTTGTGATGATTTGAACTCTGATCTTCATTTACTTTTCGATCTGGCCAATTGAAATGTTAAAATGTGTTGAGAAGCATATGTTCCGAAAGAGCTGTGATATCTACAACATGGGGAGAATCACATTTGATTTCATGAGAGATTATTTCATCCATGTAATTGGATACAAGTAAATAGGGAAATATACTTTGATGGATGCAGAATTGGAGATTTTAAGGTGACTGATTAAAATCCATAATTTGGTCTAGTTGATTGGAAATTGATGGGAGATTGTTAGCCCTAAGCAGAGGGAGTAGTGGGAGCTTTTGAGTAGTAGCCAGTATCCTCCCAGCCCAACCATGGAATTAGAGACCAAAATTTGGATTAGTCAATGTTTTTTATGCACTCGGAAGAGGGTAAAGAATAGGATTGCTCCTATTTGGCACAAAACAGTTTTTATATTTATTTTGAAATGATTTTAATTTCTTCACAAACCATATACTCATTATAATTAAAGGGGAAGGATGCTTTCTTAAATTTGAACTTTTTGTCACAACATCTTAGTTATAATTTTCGTAAATTTACTTTTGAAAGTTTAGTATTTAGTTTAGTTAACTTTGTCGTTTAACTGCATTTTATTTAGCATTCACTTGTTACTTAATATTCAAATTTCACACTTTTCTTTTCGTATATTTAAAATAGTACTTTACATTATGATTTTACAAACTTATTCATAGGTATTTCCAACTTCCCTGTGGGACTGATATCTAGGACTCAATTAGAGCCCTTTATTACTTGTGTGACACATATACTTGCGTTATTATTAAAGGAGATTTGGCAGTTTAAAAGATACTTAAATATAAAATTAAAATATAAAATTATTTTGATTGAAGTAATTTTGTTAGGATTAATTTGCATATTTTTTATTGTATCTGTCATGTGTATTTTGAAATTTTTTAGGAAAGCTAACAGATAGTATTTGTTCTTCCTTATAATTGAAGAGCCTGTACTTGGGATTTCATTGAGAAAGCTGACTGATGAACTTTTAGTTAACTGAATCCACACTGACCAACAAAAAGGTTTTAGCTGACTTAATGACACGGGCAACAGATAATTAAATCTTTTATTCAAGCAATGATGAAATGCAAAATGGTGCTTATATAAGTTACGAATGTAAAACAATTTTTTGGTTAGTTATGAATGGTAGAAAGCATAATAATACTTGTAATTCCCCTATTAAAATATGGATATATAATCTATAAATAGAGAATCATTTCATTGATAAATGACTATTAAAGTTACTCTCAAAAAATTTTTATTTGTGTGCTTTTAATCCTTCACTAAATCTCTCCCACTCTGTTTCTCTTGTCAGTTCAATTTTCTATACATTATGCATGATTCATAAGAGTTATTTGGATTCAACATCCTAAAAGGTGTAGTAAGTGTAGAATCATGAAATCAATAAGAAGAGGAGCATGCTACGGAGAAGGATCACACTTGAGAGAAACCTAAAACATTGATTCTGCGAGAAAATTTGTGCAACAAAAAAATTCATGAACTCTAAGAACAAATTTGGGGTCAAATGATATAATTGACCAGCTGATGATACCCAGAGCTCATCATTCACAGCTTCCGCCAATTCTCTCTTTGTCATGGAGATTGTTGGTAAAGGTATTGGAGTCGCCACTCTGTTTATCTATTTTATTTCCCTATTCTCCAAATTACCTTAATCTTTTGGATTAAGTGATAGATCCTCTTGTATTAAGGAATTAGGAGAAAGGGAAAGGACAAATAATGATAGAAAATAAGAGAAATGTTGAGTGGTAAACTTATGGAGAAGACTCTAGAATGCCAAATTCTCATATAATGAAAACCTCATAAAAGATCTGATAACCAGAGATTTAGGTTGATTGCCTATTCTAAATTCTTTGTTTTCCTATAAGAGCAAGCTCCTATAGTTAATTACATCTTAGGTAATTCCAGATTTTCCAAAGAAAACTCATGATTAACATTAAATCTCGTTCTTCTAAAATGTCAAGGAAAAGGAACAAAACATGAAATGTTTTATTCTTAGGGGAATAAATTTCTAAGAATCTGAATCTACCCTAAAGATTTTGTCATGTCATTTTTATTTTTTTCATTTTGTTTATTTTAGTCATATCATGTTGTTTTTGTTTTGATTATATCATGTCATGTTGTTTTTATTTTATTTATGTCATGTCATGTCATTTAGTTTTGTTTTGGTTTTGTTTTCTTGAAATTCCGCTTATGAATGTCATCCTACAAAATAGATTTAGCACACTCTATAACATGCAAAGGAAATCTAGAGCGAAATTTTGTTTTCATGTCTCCAATAAACCCAATAAACCTGCAAAAATAGAACATGATTACCATAAAATCATGTCTTTAGATTTATCAATTTTTTTTAGTCATTTAATTGGTTGAATAATTTTTAAGCTACCCGGTCAAGATGTTTATGGCTCCGTCATCCAGGGACCGTAAAAATATTCAAATTTCTTAGTCTGAAAGGTGTTTAAACCAAGACAGGAAGCCTTTTGTTAGCAATCACAGATTGCGTCGTCCAAGAGATATTCATAAATCTTGAACAAAAATGTTTGAGTTTAAGTTTTAATGTCCTTTAAGGTGTCATTTGTTTTAGGTCCAATGCGATTAGATTTGACAAAGTTTAATTGAAACCTAAGATGTCGGTGAAACTTAAGTTTATGAAAATGATGTAGGTAGAATCAAGAGTTCTAAGTCCAATGTAATTAGGACTTAAGAAATTTAGGTTCAATGTAGGTAGAACCAAAGGAGTAAAATGTTTAAGTCCAATGTATTAAAGAGATCTAGGTTCCATGTAGGTAGAACCCAAAGATTGGAATGGTCTAAGTCCAATGTATTTAAAACATAATGTGATCTAGGTTCAGTGTAGGTAGAACCTAAAGGTTAGAATGGTTTAAGTTCAATTTATTTAGGACTTAAGGTGATCTAGGTTCAATGTAGGTATAACCTAAAGATTGGAATGCCTTAAGTCCAATATTTTTAGGACTTAAGGTGGTATAGGTTCAATGTAAGTAGAACCTAAAGTTTTGAATGGTTTAAGTTTAATGTATTTAGAACTTAAGGTTATTTTAAGTTCAATATTGAACCTAAAATTTGAAATATTCTTATGTCTAATATGGTTAAGACTTAGAGTTAGGTTGATTTAAGTTTAATGTAAGTTGAACTTAATAATTCAAATTGACTTAAGTTTAATGTAGTTAAGACATAAGAGTTGAGTTAAGTTCAAGTTGGGTTGACCCTAAGGTTTACGTTAACTTGAGTAGAACCTAAGAATTTAAGTTGGATCAAATTTGGGTTAACTTAAGTTCAAGTTGGTTTGAACCTAAGGGATTAAGTGAACTTAGATTTGACTCAACTTCAACTCTAGTTGGATTGAACCTAATTGTTTGAGTTCAGTCTGGTTCAATTTGGGTTGAACCTAAAGTTGATGTTGACTTAGGCTCAATTTGTGTTGAACCTAAGTTAACGGTTTAATTTAGGTTCAGTATATGTTGAACCTAAGATTTGGTTAACATGGGTTCAAGTTGGGTTGAACCTAAGTTTGAAGTTGAGTTAGGTTCAATTTGTGTTGAACCTAAAGTTGATGTTGACTTAGGTTCAAGTTAGGTTGAACCTACGTTTGAGTTTAAGGTTAATTAAACCGAATATAGGTAAGGTTTAATTGATTAACTAGACTTAATTAAGATTAAATCTAATCAAGTTTTATGGATAATTAAACTTAATTTAGGTATTGTTTAATTGATTAATTAGACATATTTAGGGTTAAGTCCAATTAGGGTTTATGGGTAATTAAACCTAATTTAGGTAAGGTTTAATTGATTAATTAGACTTATTTAGGGTCAAGTCTAATCAGTTGATTAATTAGACTTTTAGGGTTAAGTCTAATTAGGGTTTAGGAAGAATTGAACCTAATTTAGGTAAGGTTTATATGATTAATTAGGGGTTAGACCTAATTAAGGTTTATGGTGTTAAACCTAATGTGATTAAAGCTTAACAGGGTTTAATTAGTTTTAACTTTGATTCAGACCAAATTCAAGTTTATGATGTTAACCCTAATGTATTTAAGGTCTAACAAATTTTAATTAAGTCTAACTATGGTTTAGACTTAATTAGGGTTTGTTAAGTTAAACATAATGTAGTTAAGGTTTAACTAGGGTTTAATTAGGTTTAAATGTGGTTCAGTTTTAATTAGGGTTTGTTAAGTTAACCTAATGCAGATAAGGTTTAACTAGGGTTTAATTAGGTCTAAATTAACTTGATTTAATTAGGTCTAAAGGTGGTTTAAACCAAATTAGAGTTTTGGGTTCACCTAGATGAAATCTAAGTGTCTTGTTTGATTTAACTTGAATTCAGATCAAGTCTAGGTTAAAATGTCTTATCGTATTGAGTCTATGTGGTTAGACTCAATGGTCATGAGGAGATGATTAGACCCTATGTCATTTAGGTCTAAAGATTAGGGTTTAGTCAACCGTAAGTGAGTATTTCCAAAAATATGATTGAAGTTGAGAAATTGAGAAATTGAGCCATAGGGAGCATTTCTAGCCTTGCGACAATTATGAAGGTTCCTAAGGACTTAAAGTTAATTCACTGAAAATTTTAGACTTTTTGAAATTATAAATAATTTTTAATAATTAAATTACTCCATAGAGTAATTAATTAATTAAAAATTAATTATAATTATATAAATTCTAATTTTATGTCTAAAATATTATACTCAATGTCCTGAGCTCAAGGGTATTTTCTTAATTTTTTTATTTTTATATATAAAGATATGAATTTTTAAAATTTTGGACATTTTTTGTATTTATTGAATTTCCTACTTAAAGGAAATTCCACGCGGCAGCTGACTCATTCCTCGGATGCTCCAAAATCTGATGTGGTAGGGTTCTATTGGCTGGGGTTATACACGAGCAAGTCATGTGGCCCATGGTTTTGACTGTTTTGGATGAACAATTAAACAGTTCGACCCTATCCGTGCCATATATTTCCAATACATGGAAATGGACGGTATCGGTTCATCGTCCCAAAGGGAGATGAACCGAGAAGCATCCATTTATTTGGCTTAAGGTCTCTCTAGATCTTTCACCAAATTCAATTATTTTTGTTCCTAGAGAATCATCCCCTTCAGAAGAATACATCTGTATGGTTATTTTGTCATGAATTAATAGTTCACTTCACAAAGGGTGAAAACTTAGCTGAAATTCGGGTTTTAGTCCATACCTTGGTCATAGTCAATGAAGCTTCAATCTAATTGGTTCTAGAGATTCATCTGGAGGTCAAAAAACTCATCCATGCTTCAATTTGAATTGAAATCAGCTTTGCATAGGAGCTCAATGAAAAGGTGATCTTGGCTTCACTGAACTACAAGGTAGAGGCTATGGGAATGGCTAATTTCAATTGGAAACTTCTCGTTATGGTTTAAGGATGGATTTGGAGTGATCAATTCGAAGCTTTGGAGAGTTTAATTTCAAACCTAAAAATTCTTCTATTTTTATGGAATGAAATTGGAAGAAAGAAGTGGAAGCTAGGGGTTGAAATGATAGGGGTTCAACGCCTTAGGCTATTGGCAAGATTTTCTCTCTAGGATGTTGATGGCCAGTAGATTTAGTGTGTAAATTTTGCAAGTATTTTTTAATATTACAAAATTACAAGGCATATATATAATAAATATGTAACATAATCCCAACGAAAATACTTTTATGAAAATAGCTTATCTTTTAAAACACTTTTTAAAAGTTTCAAATCACCATTAAAATCAATGCAAGTATACGTATCACTCAGATAATAAAGGGCTATAATGGAGTCCTAGATATCTATCCCACAGAAAGGTTGAAAAATCTTTTAAGTAATTTTTTGAAATTATTTTATAATTTAAAAATATAAAAATAAAAGTAATTTGCAAAGTTTGAATATTAACTACTAAGTTGAATGTTATATAAAATACTGTTGAAAAACAAATCTAACTAAATAAGAACTAACTTTCAAAAGTAAAAGTAGGAAAACTAAACAAAGTTTTTTATTTTGACGAAAAGTTCAAATTTAAAAAAGCATCATTCCCCTTTACGATGAGTATATGGATTGTGAAGAAATTGAAATCTTGATTAAAATTAAAGAAAACCAGTTATAATGAGGAAAAAGAGGGCATTTAAAAGGAGGCAACCTCTCAAAACATCGAAAGAGAGCTATCTAATATATGGAAGAGACAAAAGATCACTGGATAATAGGAAATCTAGTGAGGGAGGAATCCTTTTGCTCACCAAAGGTTTTTAATTGTAAAGACCCCTTCTAGCCAGCCAATTGGAAGGTCTGTTACCTTCTCTGTGGATATGATAAAAGTTTATAGATTAATTCTTCAGCAATTGATGAATCCCATAAATCCAGCTGATTAAGTTCCATGGAGTGTCACAAGAGCTCTTGATAATGTTAATAAGCAGCAAGGAATCAGATTCAACCCATAGTTGGTTGAAGTTGCAAGTTCTGGCTAAATTGAGGGCCAAAAAACAACTTGACATTCAGCTTCAAGAGGATCCATAGCTATAACAGGAGATTGAAAATACAATATGCACGTCCCCTCGTGATTTCTGAAGACACCTCCAATACCGGCATAATGAGATTTGTAGCGACCATCAATGTTAATTTTTATCCATCCATACTTAGGAAAAGACCAGCAAATTTTCAAAGCTTTGGTAATGGAAGGATTAGAAGAGGGGCTCAGTTCCATCATAGCTCCAAAATTTTTAAATTTAATCAGTTTTTGTACATAGGCAATACAATTTAGACCCACCTTCATTGGCTCTAAAGGAGAAGCTTCATACTTCAAGTGGTTTCTAGCCATCCAAACAAACCAAGCCACAATGTTGGGGATATCTTGAAGTTTGATTCCCCTCCAATCAGACCAGCAATCATATAATACATCCCATGATAGATTCATGGTTGGAACATTCAGCTTTCCAAGTACTATAGACCAAATTTTCTGTACGCAGGGGCAGGTAAAGAAAAGGTGAACAAGTGTTTCCTCCTCAGTCAGATAGAAAACACATCTAGAGGGTCCTCTTAGACCCTTCAATTTCAAGATATCATTAGTGGGAATCAACTTTTAGAAGAGTCTCCATATGAAAAAGGACATGGAAGGAGTAAGAAATTTGTTCCAAATTATATGACCCCATTCCACCACCTGTTGAGGAGGATGAGTTGGGGGTATGTTCTTTTTTATTACAATTTTGTCCTTTTTCCCATGATTAATAGAAAGCTTTAGAATATTGGAAATTTGAGGGGGGGCTGCAAAAAGGAAGGATAGGAGTAAGATTCCACTTATCATGTTCCCATAGATCCTTCACATACTTGGGAAAGGTTGGAGCATTTTGATCTTGAAGTAGGCTGCCTTCCAAAATCCAATTATCCCACCAGATGTTTACCAAACCATCACCTATCTCCCAGAAAAACATTTCTTCAGCTTTCTCCCTAATCAGTAACATCTTTTTCCAAATAGGAGAGTCCCTCAAACCCACAGATAATTAGGCTAGGTGTTCGTGTTTACAGTATTACCCCCATAAGAATTCAGCCCAAAGGGAGGACTGAGATCTGAATTTAATCTAGAGTTTACAAAGGTTAGTAGGCATTATTTGAGGTAAGGACTTGAAGCCTAACCCTCCCTCCATAAAAGGTTTACACACCTTAGCCCATTTAGTCCAGTGTTTTTTCTTTCTTTGACCAACCCATTGAAATCTATTGAACATACCTTCCAATAATCTTTGAGTAGCCTTTTTCATAATATTCATTTGCAGAAGATAAGATGGAATAGCAGATAGAACACTTTTCAAAAGGGTTATCCTACCCCCATTGGATAAATAAGAATTCTCCCATGCTTGCAGTTTACTTTGAATCTTCTCTAGAATATGATCAAACTGAAAATTTTTATTTCTTCCTTTGATAAGAAATACCCCTAGATACTTCATAGAAAAATGACTATTGATAAAGCTAGTGAAATCAGAAACCCAGGTCTTAAGCTCACTCTTGCATGGTTTGCTAAAAATAGTAATGCACTTCTGATCATTCAACTTCATTCCAGAAACATCCTAAAAATTCTCCAAGCATTGCATGAATAATCTAACAGCAAATTTGGAAGCTTTTGAAAATATAATGATATCAGCAAAAGCCAAATGATTAATTAAGATGGAAGATCCATGACTATAGAGAGAGTGGGGTTTCCTGGCTTCCATATCATTCAACATTCTGGATAAGTAGTCGAAAACCAGAATAAATATGGTAGGGGATAGGGTGTCACCTTGTTTGATACCTCTTGAAGCACTCAAAAACCCATGTGAAGTTCCATTAATGAATATAGAATGGAAATTGTTAGCCAACCATCTATTGATTAGAGAGATAAAGGAAGGGGAGAAACCTCAGGCAATGAGAACTTATTCAATAAACTTCCAATTGATTGTGTCATAAGCTTTTCTGATATCCAATTTGAGAATTAAGTTACCTCTTCTAGTGATTCTGCCCAAATCTAATACCAACTCTTGAGCCAAAAGAACATTATCTACAATACTTCTATCTTTGATGAAGGCTTCCTGATTGCTGCAGATCAGTTGATTCAAATGGGGTTGTAATCTATGAACCAGGACTTTGCTTATTATCTTTGAAATAACAGAAGTAAGGCTAATGGGTCTGAAATTTTCCCATTTGTGAGGAGTTTTTTCTTTGGCAACCAAAGTAATGGTAGAGGAGGAGAAATATTTGGGGAGATCAGCCCCCCAGAAAAAGCTTTGTACTGTTGCAATGACATCTCCCTTCACAGTCAGCCAGGCCTTTTTATAAAAGTCTGCTGTGAACCCATCAGGTCAAGCTACTTTTGTGCTGTCAATAGAATTCAGTGCTTCCCATATTTCCTTTCCATTAGGAATATCAGTGAGAGAGAGGCTTTGGGTGAACTCCCTTTCCTTGTCAAATAAGGTGTATTGAATGGAAGGTTGAGAGACAGGAGTTTGTTTGAAAATGTCTTGAAAGTATTGAACAGCATTACTAATTATACCTTCAGCAGTTATAATTCAATGCCCCTCTTGAGAAAAGATTTTATGAATGGTGTTGAATTTCCTCCTATAGTTGATACAAGCATGGTAATATTTAGAATTTCTATCTCAATCACAAAATTTCATTCTATCGGCCTTGTCTATCGGCCTTCTGAGCATAGAACTCCTCTTGCATATTGAGCATATTGATAGCATCCAGCAGGTGTTCATTAGCAGAATGGGGTTCAATTCCAGCACAAAAAACCCATTGCCAGAGGTCATGAGCTGTTCTAACTGTAGTATATATATATATATATATATATATTCTATCGGCCTTCTGAGCATTGAACTCCTCTTGCATATTGATAGCATCCAGCAGGTGTTCATTAGCAGAATGGGGTTCAATTCCAGCACAAAAAACCCTGCTAACAATCTTGCATCAGTTTCCAATCAACATGAACAATTTGGAGATTTTGATCTGTCACCTTAAAATCTCTAATTCTGCATCCAACAAAGTATATTTCCCTATTTATTTTCGCCCAATCCTATGAGTGACAGTCTCTCCTATAAAATCATATGCCCATGAAATTGAATGTGACTCTTACCTTATTATAGAAAGTAAAGCCCTTTCGGATCTTATGTTTCTCAACAAAGTTTAACATTTCAATTGGTTAGATCAAAAAGTAAATGAAGATCAGAGTTCGAATCATCATAATTTATTGACATTTAAACCTTACATAACAAAAATAATTCTTCACAAAACCATATCTCATGGTACAGGGGAGGATAAAGAAGAATACTCAGAATTCATGAGAAAGGTACGACAAAACTTGGATTTCATACATAAAAAATAAGTTTACAAAATAAAAGAAATAAAAATAAAACTTATCTCAAATTCCTTCTCAAGAAAAATTCATTCTCAAGAAAATCCCTAAAAGTTCTCTCCATGCCATTTTCTCTTTACAATCCCACTCAATTCTCTCTTAGAATTTCAATGAAGAAGAAATCTCTCACCTTCCCGCTCCTTAGAAAATCTCCTCTTCTCCTCTTGCCTCTCACGCCAACTTTCTCTCTCTCTCCCCTCTCCTCTCTCTCTCTCTCTCTCTCTCATCTCCCTAACTCTTTATAATCTCCCTCACTCTTTATAAAGTCTTCTCTTTTATTTTAGGCTGCCTCCATCAAAAAAGAATTCAAAACTCTCTCCAAAAATTCCCTCCAAAAGTCAACTCTTTTGAATTCAAAAGATATGTTATTTGATCCAAGAGACATATCCCTTCATAAAAGAACCTTCTAAAGTGTCTAAATTCAATGTATTACTCCAATAGGTGTGTGGAACAAGTGTCCCTTTGAAATTTTGTGCAAAATTTGTTTCAAACCACCTTAATTTGAAAAAAAAGTTATCTCTAGAGCATCATGCGTTGATTTGGCGCATCATGCACCAGTTCTTTGTCAAACGATGCATCATGCACCGTTCTGGCACATCATGTACTAGAATCCTAAAATTCATTCTTTTGGCTCCAAACTTCTTCCTTTTTGCCATTTTTTCTCTAAATGCCTAAAAATGATATACTGGCAATAAAAACATGAAAATACCCTTCTTTAAAGTGCAATATAACCAAAAATAAGCATAAAACATGTACTTAAAAAAGTGTATTATTTTGGTGTATCAAAATCCCTCAAACTTAAATGTTAATTATCCTCAAGTGACACTTTTGTTACATAAAAGCATATGACTGTTACATAAAAGCATATATAAAAGCATATGACTTAGAATAGAGATTAACTTATAACTTGTATAATTTAGTATAGTAAATAGAATAACAAAATTTTAGAAAAACCTTTAATAACTTAGATCAAACTCTAAGTTTAAGAATATTAGGTAATTAAATTTAAGATTTCTGAATTTATATTCATTTCAAGAAGAATTGCAATTTCTCATATTAAGGACATTTAGAATATTCATATGAAAAAGAACTTCAAGAAAACTTTACTTGTAATGCTACTTATACACCAATATAAGTTTATAAAATGTAATAAATCTCCTTCCTTAAGTTGATTCAAGTGAAGCCAATTTCTTATTAGGCATCTCCTCAAGCTTCTCCTCACTTATTTTTCTTTTGTTTTTCTTTTTCCAAGTGAGGATTATTATATCCGGATAGCCTTTAATGATTTTAAACTTCACTATGCTTTTCTTAAAGTTAAAACTCTATACCTTTCTTCACTTTATAAATTTATATTAGTTTATGATTTTTCATAAAGTCTCATTCTTTTATTCTTACCTGAAACTCTAAAATTCTTAACATTTCAAAAATACAATTTTCTTTACTTTAAATAGAAAAATATAGTCTTATCTATCATACCAAATAACTTTAAATTTAGAATTGACCTTCCTTAATAAAAACTTTTTATCTAAATTTACCACAATATTTATAAAAATAATTATAGTCATTTAAAGTTAAATCTTAATATCCCAAGACATGTTAAATTAATTTTAAAATAAATTTAATTGAGGAAAAATAAAATTTAGTTTATTTCTTTTCAAAATAAATTTTTCTTTCCCCGTAACTTAAGTTTTTAAGTGACTTTAAAAAAAATAGTATAAAATTTAGTAAGTGAAAGAAATTAGTAAATGCCTGAAAATAAAAACTGACCTATAGAGGATTTCTGACTATGAAACTTGGCTTTAGTATACTGCAGGTGCTAACTGTAAAACTACATACAGACTTTAAAGCATTAAATAAAACATAATATATTTTAAAGAACTTGCTGAGAATTAAAAAACATAAATACAAAAACTGAAAAACTAAACTAAAAATACTAAAATTACAAAAAAAATGAAAGTCTATAGTTACTATTACAGATTCAGTTCACAACACAACATAGAGTTTTTACTACAACAGGTTTCAAATAAAATTACATCACAATACACTCACAAATAACAAACAAACATCAAAACGCAGTAAACTAAATCCATAAAAATCAATTCACATCTCCTTCCTCATCATCATCATAATCTTCTTCTCCATCATCATGAACAAGAGTATAGCGAGTGAAACTGGGGCAAGCAGGAAAATCCACATTAGGTTCACCCCTAAGATGTCTTACCATAGCATTTTCAAAATCAATATCATGTTGAACTCTCCTCTGTTGATATTCATCATTATAAGAATTTCTTGCCCTTATCTCTCCCAACTAATTTTGAATATTAATTATGTCCATTTGTTGAATCATCATTTGGTCCATAATACCTTCAAGTGATGTAGATCGAGAAGCAAATGCCCTTGCAATAGATGTAGAGGGCCTATCCCTTCTTCCACCTCTAGATTCAACAAATAATTCCACTCTCTGAATCATATGCCTCCAAATTGAATTTTTTGGCTATAATCTTTCTTCATTTTTGTGTGATTCTACTACTGATTGTTCACATAGAGTGAAAATCAGGGCAAGGTATCCCAAACCACCAGCGGTAGAACTACCAGTTATACTTCAATCATGTTGAACTATAAGTGCACCAACATCTATTGCTTTCACGTTTTGAATGCAATAGTTTAGTAAAGCTCTATCTTTTGTATCATCAGTCAAATGATTTGTTGGCAAAAATCTGGCAGAAATGAAGCGGCGCCATACTTTTGACTGAATGGTCAACATGGAAGCAGGGAAGTTAACTATCTTGTTATTCTTAATCTTTCACTCCCCTTTCCCATCAGTCAAAAATGCAATCACTTCATCCAGTGATGAATCATTCATCATGAATGCAGCATATTCATCGAAAAATATGTTTCTCCACCAATAAAAAGTGTTGATCCTTTCAGCAGTAAATTCAACATGCTTACCTCTCACCAAGTTGTGATCTTCAACAGTGAACCTCAGGTTTTCATAAAACTCACAAACCATCGGGACAATTGTGACGGTAGTGAAGTAGGAGAATCTTTCCCAGTTTTTGGAGAGAATCAGTCTCTCGATCTCGCCACCTGACTTTTCAAATGCTCATTCTTTGATCATTCGTCTTGTCTCCACTTGAGTATTGTAACTGTGTTGGGCTTTGAAACTAACAAATCTTTGTGAATCAAAATCTTAGTATGACCCTCCTCTCTTAACTCGAGGAGCCATTTGAAAATTCTATGAAAAATCCAAATAATTACAAATAATTTGCTAAATCAAAATCTAACTCCTCAAGCAAGATTATTTGGTAAGAAACTTTTCACCATGAGTTTTCTTCAAAATTTTTCATCAAAATTCCAAAATTTGGATCTCTCAAATAAATGGTGAAAATAAAAAATTTCTATGTTAAAGTAAAGCTCTTACCAAGTGAAGAGCTCTTACCAAGAGCTCTTACCAAGTGAAGATGAAATCTTTAGTTTTCAGCCTCTGAATTCTTCTCTTTTGCCTACAATGTGATGCCCTAGACCAATGGCTTGAGGTAGGGGACGAATTAAGCAACAAAAATGGAGTTTGTCCGTGTGATTTCATGGTTTTCTAGGAAATCTAGCATCTTCAGACATTTGGCGCTTCATGCATCAATTTAGCGCATCATGCACCAAGGCTCTATAAATTGGTGCATCATGCTCCAATCTGGCGCATCAAGCGCTAGAGCTTAAATTCACAAGATTTTGGTTTCTATGGGAATCTACTCCGTACCACTTTACGTCAACATTTATTTGACTCAAATAAACCTTTCTAAGCATAATTAAAAATTACACTAACAGCAAACTTTCACAAACAACACAAAACTCACATTTTTATAAAATTTACCCTATTACAAACTAACATTTTTCAAGCCAACAAACATCAAATTCAGTGTTCTAAAGCAAACTAACATCCTAACACTGAAATCTAAACATCAAAATTCAATAAAAAATCTAAACATCAAAATTCAAAACATACACATAGATAGATCTACAATATGAAGGAAATGCAATCCAACATAATAAAATAACTAAAACAAAAAAGTACTAAGCTGAAATTTCATGCATATATTAAGTTCAAACATCTTCTTTACTATTCTCCTCTTGGATATCTTCCATAGATTGGTAGTGCACATACAAGTTATAGAAGGGTCGATATGGAAATTCATCAGTTGAAGTTTTCTCTTCAATCTAAGAATGTTTCTTGAACATATGTACCAAACCATCTTCAATAGGCCCTGTATGTTCAAAATTTTCCTTTAGTCTCCAGTCCAGATGATCCAGCATTTCAGTAATATTTCCAATCACATGCATGAGATTTTGCACCTCTTTTTCAATCTTCTTAATTCTCTTCAAAAGCGCACTCAAGTTTTACTAGGCTGAATAGGTGATGAATTCTAAGATTCTTGATCCATCAACACATTCATATCATTTTCATCTCCCATTCCAATAGAGTTGCAACAAACTTCTGGATCCATCAGCTTCCAAGGAAGAAGCACTTTTTCCCAACTTTCATAAGGTACTTACAATTGATTGCACAATAGGAAAATAGTGGATGGATGTCCAAGTCTGGTTATAGATCCATTGACAATCAAACCCAAAACTGATTTCACAATAATAGCTCCAACATTAATAGGTTTTTCGGTTTGAAAACAGTAATTGAGAATATCACTCTCCTTAGTTACCTTACTAATTTTCATGGTAGGCAGTAAATTCAATTCAATGAAGAAGTGTTAGGATTTAAAAATGATGAGGGAAAAATTACTTTTCCATCATGTCTAGTCTCCAAATTCACACATTCATCTGTAAGGTAGCGACAGAGTTCTTTCATATTATGTCTTGTAGGGGTAAAATTTGTGTAATGGCAGATATGCACATTCTCAATCATAAACATCTCATTTATTCTTGAAGGAATGAACTGCAAAAACCTGCCTCGCATGTAGATTATTCCTTGATTGATCTCATGAAGATTTGCAAAAAACTCTTTTTACTACAAGAACAAATACAGCGGTAGTAGTGTAGCAAAGCACTTCCCAGCGCCTCTGTGCAATAGTCTCTTCCACTCAAGTATTTGGCGTGTTGAATCCTCGATTCACAAATCCCCTTTCTTTGATAAGCCTCTTCTTCACTATAACTCGATCATGTAACTTTTGTGCATCAAAACTAACAAACTTTCTTTGTTTAAAAATTCCAAAATTCAAATCTAGCAGAGTTTTTTAGAGTAGGAAGCCATAAGATGTGAAAAGTTGTGACTCTTCCTTCATTTTCCCCCTAAAATATGTTTTAGAGTCGGTTTTTAGGAGTTATTTAGAGAAAAAACATCCAAAAATTGTTTTTAACACGTTTTAATCATCTTAAGTACTACGACACATCATGAACCAGCTCTCTGAAATTTGGCGCATGATGCGCCAATCTGGCACATCATGCGTCAATCTGACGCATCATGCGCCAGTTCCAAAAATTTCACAGTTTTGATTTCAGCCCAATAAATTCTCAATTTTTTCATAAAATTAGGCAAATAAAAATGTTTCTGAATATTTTATCAAATAAACGGACTACATAAAATCCTAAACATAAATATACGTAAAATATTTCAAACAAAACAAACTCAAAAAAAAACTAAACAAAGATAAAATGGGTTGCCTCCCACAAAACGCTTGGTTTAATGTCATCAGCCCGACATTCCCAGTCTTATTCTAATTGACCCAACATTACAGTCTCTTTAAAAGCTGGCCTTTGACCATCAAAATATGGTTTCAATCTGTGCCCATTCACTTTAAATATTCTTCCAGTCATGGGGTCTTCAATATGAATTTCTCCATAGGGATAGACTTTTATAACTCTGAATGGCCCTTTCCACCTAGACTTCAATTTTTCAGGAAATAATTTCAATCTTGTATTATATAATAAAACTTTTTGTCTAGGTTTAAATTCTCTTTTTATTATCTTCTGATCATGGCATTCTTTCATCTTCTCCTTATAAATCCTTGGATTATCATAAGATTCATTCCTAATTTCCTCAAGCTCATTCAATTGTAATAATCTTTTCTCACCAGCGTCTTTCAAATTGAAAATAAATTCTTTTATCACCCAATAAGCTTTATGTTCCAATTCAACTAGCAAGTGACAAGTCTTCCCAAAATTTAATTTATATGGTGACATTTTCATAGGAGTCTTATAAGTTGTCTTGTATGCCCATAATGCAGCACCTAATCTAGTAGACCAATCCATTTTTTTAGGATTAACACTCTTTTCCAAAATTCCCTTAATTTCACCATTAGATACTTCTATAAAACCACTAGTCTGGAGATGATAAACAGTTGCAATTTTATGCATTATATTATATTTTTCCACTAATCATGCAACTGTTGTATTACTAAAATGAGACCCTCCATCAGTAATGATTACTCTCGGCACATATTTTGTAAAAATACTTTTAATTAAAAATTTTCAAACACTTCGAGCATCACATTGAGGTAAAGGGATTGCTTCAATCCATTTAAAAACATCCACTGCAATCAATATATAAATATTTCTGAACGAAGGTATAATTGTTCCCATAAAATCAAATCTCAATGCATCAAAAATTTCAATTTCCAAATTAAAATTTTAACGCATTTCATTTCTTTTTTAAATATTACCTACTCTCTGACACCGATCACATGCTTTGATATATATATTAACATTTTTAAATAGAGTAGGCCAATAAAATCTAAATTGTAAAATTTTATGAACATAACCAATAAAATCTAGGTTTTAAACTTTTATGAACCTTTCTACCATTCTCAAAATGACCTCTAAATTCAGAATCATGACATTTTTGGATAATTTTCTGAATTTCTTTATAAGACACACATCGTCTCATTACTAAATCTTTGCATTAATTTCATAAACTTAAATTTTACTTATCATCAAGTGACACTTTACTTCATAATATTAACACTTGTTTTGCTATCCCATAAGGTAAAATACCACTAACAATATAATTTATAATATCAACATACCACGGTATTTCCCATCCTTTTACAACATAAAGTTGTTCATCAAGAAAAGTTTCATTAATTTCTCTTTCCGAATTAAGTGTCTTTCTGTTCTAGCCCAAAAATATGATTTTCCATCATAAATGAATTTCTTTTCCTGTTGTTTTGTCAGTCCATAAGGTAAAATACCACTAACAATATAATTTACAATATCAACATACCACAGTATTTCCCATCCTTTTACAGCATAAAGTTGTTCGTCAGGAAAAGTTTCATTAATTTCTCTTTCTAAATTAATTATTTCTTTATATTCTAGCTGAGATAGATGATCAGCTATTTGATTATCAGTCCCTTTACTGTTGACTACTACAAAATCAAACTCTTGCATTAGAAGTTCCCATCTAATTAGTCTTGATTTAACATCCTTCTTTTGCATCAAATAATTAATAGTCAAATGGCCAGTATGCACAACACATTTATCTCCAATAAGATATGCCTTATACTTATCAAAATCATACACAATGGCTAATAATTCTTTTTCAGTGGTGATGTAATTAATCTGAGCATCATTAAGAGTCTTACTAGCATAGTATATAACTTTAAAAATCTTATCATATTTCTACCCTAAAACAGCTCCAATTGCATAATCGCTAGCATCACACATTAATTCAAAAGGTTTATCCAAATTAGGTGAAAAAATTATAGGAGTAGTGATCATTTTTTCTTTTAAAGTTTCAAAGGCTTTAAGGCAATCTTGATTAAAGTCAAATTTTGTATCTTTTTCCAGAAGTTGGAATAAAGTTTTACTAATTTTTGAAAAGTCTTTCATATGTCTTTTGTAAAATCCAGCTTGTCCTAAAAAGCTCCTAACTCCTCTTACTGTAGTAGGTGGAGATAGGTATGATATAACCTGTTTGTTTGTTGGATCTACTTCCATGTCATTTTCTGAAATTTTATGCCCAAGCATGATTCCTCCTACAACCATATGTTTAACTTTTTCCCAGTTCAATATGAGATTAGTCTTTTCATAATGTTCCAAAACTTTATCTAAATGATTTAGACATATCTAAAATGAAGTTCCAAATACAAAAAAGTTTTCCATAAAGACTTCAATCCCTTTATCAATCAAATCATTGAAAATTGACATCATATATCTTTGAAATGTTGTAGGTGCATTACATAATTCAAAGGGCATTCACCGAAAAGAAAAAGTTACATAAGGACTAGCAAATGTTGTTTTCTCTTGTTCCTTTAGAGCAATAGGTATTAGGTGATAACTTATATATCCATCTAGAAAACAAAAATATTTATGCCCAACCAATCTATCCAACATCTGGTCCAAAAAAGGTAATGTAAAATGATCCTTTCTGGTCGCAGAATTTGATTTTCTTTTATCTATGTAGATTCTCTAATCAGGGACTAGTCTTGTTGATATTAATTTGTTATGCTCATTTGTCACTACAATCACACCTCTTATCTTTGGAACACAGTGAATTGGACTTACCCAAGCATTGTCTAAAGTAGGATATATTATTCCAACATCTAACAATTTTAAAATCTCTTTGTTCACAACTTCTTTCATCATAGGATTTAATCTCCTTTTAGAATCAGCTCTTGGTTCATGTTGATCTTCTAATAAGATTCTATCCATATAAACTGAAGGACTGAAGCCTTTAATATCAGCTAATGTTCATCAAAAGGCTTTTTAATATCTTCTCAAAGTTTTTAACCGTTATTGGTCTTGCGTATCAGTTAATTCTGACGATACTATAACAGGTAATGTAGATAAATCTCCTAAGAATGCTTACTTCAAATATGTAAGAAGTGTTTTCATTTTCAGTTCAAGAGGTTTCTCAATATATGAATTCAAATTCTTATTACTTTCTCTAGTATCTAACATTTCATATTTTTTTCTGAACATAATCCAAATCCTCTTTACTCACTTCCATAGATTCATCTTGAATTTTATCCTCATCTTTATATTCCACATATTCCTTTCCAAACTCTCTTTCAAAAGTCATCTTAAAATGTTAATGGCTTAATTATTTGTTAATATTCATTCTAAAGCATTCAATTTCTTGCTATTTTGTAGGGCATCTCATTGATTTTGCAATATCAAATGTAACCTCTTGATCACTAACTCTCATAGTTAGTTCTCCTTTCTACACATCTATCAAAGCTCTTCCAGTGGCTAGGAATGGTCTTCCTAAAATGATAAGAATTTGTTTATCTTCCTCCATATCTAATACAATAAAGTTCATAGGAAAGATAAATTTATCGACTTTTACCAAAACAACTTCTATAACTCCTTTAGGATAGGTAATCGAATGATCAACTAACTCCAAAGTTACAGTTGTAGGTGAAATATTGTAGGAGAAATATCTCCTAAGCCTAAGTTTTTGAATATTGATAACGACATAAGATTAATACTAGCTCCTAAATCACATAAAGCTTTTCCATAAAATCATTCGCCAATAGCACAAGGAATTGTAACACTTCCAGGATCTTTAATTTTTTTTAGGGAGCTTTTTCTGAATTATAGTGCCACACTCTTTGCTCAGTGCAACAGTCTCATTATCTACAAACTTCCTTTTCTTGTTAAGTATATCCTTCATGAACTTCACATAGCTTGGCATTCGTTCCAAAGCTTCAATAAATGAAATGTTTATAGTTAATTTCCTCAAAATTTCTACAAGTTTCTAAAAATTTTGAAAATTAATTATCTCTATGTTTCTGCTTCAATCTTTGAGGAAATGGAGGTGGAGTCTTTCTAAATTGATTTTCATTGGTTTAATTGGACTTTCTACTTCAAAATGAAAATCTTCACCAAATTTTTCATTTTCCCCCTCATATTTTTCAACTTTAACTTATTTTTCAACTTTAATATTTTTCAACTTTAACTTCTTGTTGAACTCTATTTTCTAATTCTTTTTCACTTCTCACTTGAATAGCTTTAATTTGCTCTTTGTCCCGATCTTTATGATTTACTTCAACATTACTTAGGCAATGTTCTTGAAGGTCTATTGTGAAGTTCAGTAGCAATACATCTCAATTGATTTTCCATGTTTCTGATTGCACCTCCTTGACTTTGTAATTGATTACCCATTTGCAATATCAATTCTTGCATTGATAGTTTTTTCTCCTTACTCTACAAATTATTAAATCCTGAGAGGTAATAAGGTTTATAAGCTTGATTCCCTTGATTGTTCGAGTTTCTTTGAGGAAATGGAGGTGGTAGTCTTTCTACATTGATTTTCATTGGATTAATTGGACTTTCTACTTCAAAATGAAAATCTTCACCAAATTTTTCATTTTCCCCTCATATTTTTCAACTTCAACTTCTTGTTGAACTCTATTTTCTAATTCTTTTTCACTTCTCAGTTGAATAGCTTTAATTTGCTGTTTGTTCTGATCTTTAGGATTTACTTCAACATTACTAGGCAATGTTCTTGGAGGTCTATTGTGAAGTTCAGTAGAAATACATCCCAATTGATTTTCCATGTTTCTGATTGCACCTCCTTGACTTTGTAATTGATTACCCATTTGCAATATCAATTCTTGCATTGATAGCTTTTTCTCCTTACTCTGCAAATTATTAAATCCTGGGAGGTAATAAGGTTTATAAGCTTCATTCCCTTGATTATTGGAGTTTCCCAATGGGTTAGTAGTATTGTTTCCCCATTGTGGATTTGCAGCATTAGAGTTATTGTTACTTCAACTAAAGTTCGGATGGTTTTTCCATCCAAGATTATAATAATTGGCATAAGGGTTATTAGAACTATAGTTTATTGCCTTTAAAGTCTCAGAAGAAGATTGAGATTCTATCATTTGTCCCAATTAGTTTTCCTCGTGAACAAATTCAATCTGAGAATAATTCATTCCATATTAATCTATATTCTTTGACATAGCGGCTATTTGGGTAGCTAACATAGATATTGCATTAGAATCATGAGTACTAGCTACTCTTTTTGGATTTACCCTTTTAGAGGGCGATTGAAAATTATTTGCAACCATCTCTTCAATTAATAAATAATCAAAACGTTTTGACATTATCGATCCATCAGCAACAACATCAATTATCCATCTAAGAGATCCAACCAACTCATTATAAAAAGTTTGAATTATTAACCAATTTGGCAATGCATGGTGTGGACACTTTCTAAGGAGATCTTTAAATCTTTCCCAGGCTTTATAAATTGATTCCCCTTCAAACTGATAAAAAGATGTGATATCATTTCTAAGCTTAGTAGTTTTGAAGGTGGGAAATATTTAGATAAGAATTTTTGTGATAAATCTCCAGATGTTCTGATAGATCCAAGTGCTAATGAGTTTAACCACATTTTAACTTTATCCCTTAGTGAAAAAGGAAAAAAGTCTAAGCCTAACAACATTATTCAACACTCCATCATATTTAGCTCACAATTCTAGAAAACTAGTAAGGTGTAAATTAGGATCTTTAGTTGGTGTTCCTCCAAACTGATTGTTTTGTACCATTTGGATAATAACAGGTTTAAGCTCAAATGAATTGGCAGCTATAGTAGGGTTTTGTATAATGAAATGAATTTCATCTGCTGTAGGATTAGCATAATATCTTAAAGGTCTCTGATGATGTTCATTTTTATTTCTAGCATTATTTAAATTGCAAGCCATTTTGCTAAAATGATCTTTCTCTTTCTATTTTTTTCAAAATTTTCTAACAATTCTCTCTAATTAATAATTAAGAGGTACTAAATTTTTATATCTTGCACTACACATAAACAAACAAAGCAAATAATTAAAAATAAGTAAACAGACTTAAATAAGAAAATGTTCAAACTAAACTGCAAACACTCTTTTTTTTAAAATAAAGCAAAATAAAATAAAATACTGACTAATACTTTTCGTTAGTTCCCATCAACGGCTCCAAAAACTTGATGGCGGGTAGATTTAGTGTGTAAATTTTGTAAATATTTTTCAATATTACAAAATTACACACTACACATATATAATAAATATCTAATCTAATCCCAACAAAAATACCTTTTACGAAAATAGTTTAGCTTTTAAAACTCTTTTTAAAACTGTAAAATCCTCGTTAAAAGCACTGCAAATGTATGTGTCGCTCATGTAATAAAGTCTCTAATGGAGTCCTAGAAATCGATCCCACAGGGAAGTTGGAAAATCCTTTAAGTAAGTTTTTGAAATTATTTTATAATTTAAAAAAACAAAAATAGAAGTAAAGTTTGAAGTTTGAATATTAACTACTAAGGTGAATGATATATAAATTGCAGTTGAAAAGCAAAGTTAACTAACTAAGAACTAACTTTCAGAAGTAAAATTACGAAAACTAAAAAAATTTTTTGTTTTAACTGAAAGTTCAAATTTAAGAAAGCATCCTTCCTCTTTACAATGAGTATATGGATTGTGAAGAAATTGAAATTATTTGAATATATATATATATATATAAACTATTTTGTATTTCGTGGTTAAGATGGGAGGAAACCGGATACCACTCTAGAGCTCCCACTACTCCCTCACATGAGGGCTAATAATCTCGTATCACCTTCCAATCAACTAGACCAAATTGGAGATTTTAATCTGCCACCTTAAAATCTCTAATTCTACATCCAGCAAAGTATATTTCCCTATTTATTAGCACCCAATCTTATGGATTACATACTCTCCCATAAAATCAAATGTGATTCTCCCTATGTTGTAGAAATCATATCCCTTTTTCAGAATGTATGTCTCTAAAAAAGTTTTAACATTTCAATTGGCCAGATAGAAAAGTAAATGAAGATCGGAGTACAAATCATGAAAATTTTTAATATTTAAACTCGCAGAAAAAAAAATCAATTGTTCACAAAACCATATCTCAAAATAGGGAGAAGGATAAAAAAGAACTTATCTCACAATCCTTCCCAAAAAAAATCCCTAGAAGTTCTCTCCAAGCCTTTCCCTCTTTACAATCCCACTCAATTCTCACTTAGAAGTGTAACGAAGAAGAAATCTCTCACCTTCCCTTTCCTCTTACAACCTAAGAAGAAAATCTCCTCTTCTCCTCTTGCCTCTCATGCCAACTTTCTCTCTCTCTCCCTCTCTCTCTCGTCTCCCACACTCTCTATGAAGTCTTCTCTTTTATTTTGGGCTGCCTCCTTTGAAAAAGAATTCAAAAGTTGTTCCCTCCAAAAGTCAACTCTTTTGAATTCAAAAGATATGTTATTTGATCCAATATACATATCCTTTCATAAAAGAACCTTTCAAAGTGTCTAAATGCATTGTATTACTCCAATAGGTTTGTAGAACAAGTGTCCCTTTGGAAACTCACGCAAAATTTGTCTTAAACCGCCTTAATTTGCAAAAAGTCGACTCTGGCGCATCATGCGCCGATCTGGCTCATCATGTGCCAGAATCCCAAAATTCATTGTTTTGGCTCCAAATTTTGTCCTTTTTGTCACTTTTGCTCCAAATGTCTAAAAATGATATACATGTAGCAAAAAACATGAAAATACCTCTCTTTAAAGTGCAATATCACCAAAAATAAGCATAAAATATGTACTTAAAATAGTATATTATTTTGGTGAATCAAAATCCCCCAAACATAAAAGCATATGACTTGTCCTCAAGTGACACTTTTATTACATAAAAGCATATGACTTAGGATAGAGATTAACTTATAACGTCTATACTTTTGTTTAATAAATAGAATAGTAAAATTTAAGAAAAACCTTTAATAAGTTAGATTCAAACTCTTAGTTTAGGAATACTCTGTAATCAAATTTAAGATTTCTGAATTTTTATTCATTTCAAGAAGAATTGCAATTTGTCATATTAAGGACATTTAGAATATTCATATGAAAAAGAACTTCATGAAAACTTTAAATAAAGCTTTTTCCTTAAGTTGATTCAAGTGAAGCCAAATTTTTATTAGGCATTTCCTCAAACTTCTCCTCACTTTTTTTTTTTCTTTTCTTTTTCTTTTTCTCTTTTTTTCTTTTAGGATCTTTTCAATCCTTTTTTTTTATTTTTCATTTTCAAGTGAGTATTACTTTATCTAGATAGCCATTAATAGTTTTGAACTTCACTATCCTCTTCTCGAAGTTAAAACTCATACATTTCTTCACTTTATAAATTTATATTATTTTATGATTTTCATAAAGTCTAATTCTTTTCTTCTTACATGAAACTCTAAAATTCTTAACACTTCAAAAATACAATTTTCTTTACTTTAAATAGGAAAACATAGATTTATCCTATCATACCAAATATCTTTTAACTTTAGAATTGAACTTCATTATTAAAAAGAAATCTTTTTCCTAAATTTACCAAAATATTTATAAACAAAAGTATAGTCATTTAAAGTTAAAATTTAATATCTCGGGCCATGTTAAATTAATTTTAAAAATAAAGTTAATTGAGGACAAATAAAATTTAGTTTACTTCTTTTCAAAATAATTTTTCCTTTCCCCCAAACTTAAGTATTTAAGTGATTTAAAAAATATTTTTAGTATAAAATTTAGTAGGTGAAAGAAAACTACATGAAAATAAAAACTAGCTTATAGAGGATTTCTGACTATGAAACTCGTATTTGATATACTTCAGGTACTAACTGTAAAACTACATACAGACTTTAAAGAATTAAATAAAACATAATATATTTTAAAGAACTTGCTGAGAATTAAAAATAAAAGTACAAAAACTGAAAAATTAAACTAAAAAAACTAAAAATACAAAAAAAATGAAAGTCTACAGTTACTATTACGGATACAGTTCACAACACAACATAAAAGTTTTTACTACAATAGGTTCCAAATAAAAGTACATCATAATACACTAACAAATAACAAAAAAAAATCAAAATACACTAAACTAAACTCATAAAAATAAATTCTCATTTCCTTCCTCGTCATCATCATCATAATCTTCTTCTTCTTCTTCTTATTCTTCTTCTTCTTCTTCTTCATGAACAGGAGCTTAGGGAGTGAAACTGGGGCAAGCAGGAAAGTCCACATTAGGTTCACCCTTAAGATGTCTTACCATAGCATTTTCAAAATCCATATCATGTTGAACTCTCCTCTATTGATATTCAGCATTATAAGCATTTCTTGCTCCTATCTCTCCCAACTGAGTTTGAATATTAATTTGTCCATTTGTTGAATCATCAGTTGGTCCATAATACCTTCAAGTGATACAGATCGAGAAGTAGACTCCCTTGTAGCAGATGTAGAGGGCCTATCCCTTCTTCCACCTCTAGATTCAACAAATGATTCCACTCTCTGAATTATATGCCTCCCAATCAAATTTTGTGGCTATAATCTTTCTTCATTTCTATGGGATTCTAATCTTGATTGTTCACATAGAGTGAAAATCAGGGCAGGGTATCCCAAACCACCAGTGGTAGAACTACCAGCTATACTTTGAGCATGTTGAACTATAAGTGCACGAACATCTATTTCTTTCATGTTTAGTACAGCTTTATCTTTTGTAACATCAGCCAAATGATTTATTGGCAACAATTTGGCAGAAATGAAGTGGTGCCATACTTTTGACTGAATAGTCAACATGGAAGCAGGGAAGTTAACTATCTTGTTATTCTTAATCTTCCACTCCCCCTCTTCCATCAGTCAAAAATGCAATCAATTCATCCAGTGATGAATCAGTCATCACGAATGCAGCGTATTCATCGAAAAATACTTTCTCGGCCAATAAAAAGTGTTGATCCTTTCAGTAGTAAATTCAACATACTTACCTCTCACCAAGATGTGATCTTCAACAGTGAACCTCAAGTTTGCATAAAACTCCCGAACCATCAGGACAATTTCTTTTGTAGTGAAGTAGCAGAATCTTTCTCAGTTTCTGGCGAGAATCAGTAACTCGATCTCGCCACAACTCAATCTCGCCACCCTGGTTTTCAAATGAGTGTTCTTGGATCATTCTTCTTGTCTCCATTTAAGTATTTGTAACTCTCTTGATCTTTGAAAATAACAAGTCTTCGTGCATCAAAAACTTTGGACGACCTTCCTCTCTTAACTCGGGGAGCCATTTAAAAATTCTATGAAAAATCCAAATAATTCCAAATAAATTGCTCAATAAAAAATCTCACTCCTCAAGCAAGATTATTTGGTAAGAAACTTTTATCCATGATTCATCAAAAATCCCATATTTTGGATCTCCCAAATCCATGGTGAAAATAAAAAATTTCTAAGTTTAAGTGAAGCTCTTACTAAGCAAAGATGAAATCTATGGTTTTTAAATCCAAATCCTTCTTTTTCGCCCACAATGTGATGCCCTAGACCAAGGTCTTGAGGTAGGAGACAACTTAAGCAGTGAAAATGGAGTCTGTCCATGCAATTTGCAGTTTTCTAGGCAATCTAATATGCTCAGACCTTTGGCGCATCATGTGACAATCTGGCGCATCATGCGCCAAGGCTCTGTAAATTCGCGCATCATGTATCAGAGCTTAAATTTAATATATCACTAACAATATAATTTACAATATCAGCACACTATAGTATTTCCCATCCTTTTACAACTTAAAGCTGTTCATGAGGAAAAGTTTTGTTAATTTCTCTTTCCAAATCAAGTAATTCTTTCTATTCTAGCCTATATAGTTGATCAGCAATTTGATTACCAGTCTCTTTTCTATTGACTAGTACAAAATCGAACTCTTGCATCAGAAGTACCCACCTAATTAATCTTGATTTTGCATCCTTCTTTTGCATTTTGCATCCTTCTTTTGCATCTTTTGCATCAAATATTTAAAAGTTGAATGGTCAGTATGCACATCACATTTAGCTCCAATAAAATATGACCTAAACTTATTAAAAGCGTACACAATGGCTAATAATTCTCTTTCAGTGCTGGTGTAATTAGTTTGAGCGTCATTAAGAGTTTTATTAACATAGTGTATAACTTTAAAAATCTTATCGAATTTATCCCTAAATTAGCTCTAATTGCATAATCACTAGCATCACACATTAATTCAAAAGGTTTCTCCCAATCAGGTGAAACAATTATAGGAGCAGTCATCAATTTTCCCTTTAAAGTTTCAAAGGTTTTACGGCAATCTTGATTAAGGTCAAAATTTTTATCTTTTTCCAGAAGTTTTCATAAAGGTTTAGTAATTTTTAAAAAGTCTTTAATGTATCTCTTATAAAATCTAGCATGTCATACAAAGCTCCTAACTCCTCTTACTGTAGTAGGTGGAGGTAGGTTTGATATAACCTGAAAATTGACATCATACATCATTGAAATATTGTAGGTGCAATCTGGAATTTTATACCCAAGCATGATTCCTCCTGCAACCATAAATTGATATTTTTCCCAAATTGACATCATACATCATTGAAATATTGTAGGTGCATTACCTAATTCAAAGGGAATTCACCGAAAAGCAAAAGTTTCATAAGAACCAGTAAATGTTGTTTTGCAAAATGTTCCAGAACTTTCTCCAAATTATTTTGACATATTTCAAATGAAGTTCCAAATGCAGAAAAATCATCCATAAGGACTTCAATCCCTTTTTCAGTCAAACCACTAAAAATTGACATCATACATCTTTGAAATATTGCAGGTGCATTACCTAATTCAAACGGAATTCACCGAAAAGCAAAAGTTTCATAAGAACCAGTAAATGTTGTTTTCTCTAGTTCCTCTAGAGCAATAGGTATTTAATGATAATCGGTATATCCATCTAGAAAACAAAAATATTTATGCCCAACCAATCTATCCAACATCTGGTCCAAAAAAGGTAAAGGAAAATGATCCTTCCTAGTCGCAGAATTTAATTTTCTATAATCTATGCAAATTCTCCAACCAGTGACTTGTCTTGTTGATATTAATTCATTATGCTAATTTGTCACTACAATCTTGTCTCTACAGTCACACCTCTTTTCTTTAAAACACACTGAATTAGATTTACTCAAGCACTATTTGAAATAGGATATAATATTCCAGCATCTAACCATTTTAAAATCTCTTTCTTCACAACTTCTTTCATTATATGATTTAATCTCCTTTGAGGATCAGCTCTTGGTTCATGTTGATCTTCCAATAAGATTCTATGCATACAAATTGAAGGACTGATGCCTTTAATATCAGCTAATGCCCAACCTAAGGCTCTTCATATCTTTTCAAAGTTTCCAACAACTGTTGTTCTTATGTATCAGTTAATTCTGAGGATACGATAACAGGAAATGTAGATAAATCTCCTTAGAATGCATACTTCAAATGTGTACGAAGTGTTTTCAGTTCCATTTTAGGAGGTATCTCAATAGGTGAAATCAAATTCTTATTACTTTCTATAGGATATAACATTTCATATTTTTTCTGAACATAATCCAAATCCTCTTTACTCACTTCTATAGATTCATCATGAATTTTACCCTCATCTAGATATTCCATATATTCCTTTTCGAATTCTCTTTCAAAAGTCCTCTTAAAATATTCATGGCTTAAATATTCACTAATATACATTCTGAAGCATTCAATCTCGAAGCATTCAATCTCTTGCTCTTCAATCTCTTGCTCTTTTGCAGGGTATCTCATTGATTTTGCAATATTAAATGTAATCTCTTAATCACTAACGCTTATAGTTAGTTCTCCTTTCTTCTCATCTATCAAAGCTCTTCTAGTGGCTAGGAATGGTCTTCATAAAATGATAGGAATTTCTTTTTCTTCCTCCATATCTAACTCCATATCTAATACAATAAAGTCCACAGGAAAGATAAATTTCTTGACTTTTACCAAAACATCTTCTATAACTCCTTTAGGATAGGTAATCGAATGATCTGTTAACTAAAGAGTTACAGTTGTAGGTGAAATTCTTCTAAGCCCAACCTTCTGAATATTGATAACGACTCACATAAAGCTTTTCCATAAAATCATTCACCAATGGGACAAGGAATTGTAAAACTTCTTGGATTTTGAGTTTTTCATGAAGCTTTTTCTAAATTATAGCGCTACACTCTTCATTGAGTGCAACAGTCTCATTATCTAGAAAGTTCCTTTTCATATTAAGTATATCCCTCACGAACTTCACATAGCTTGGCATTTGTTCCAAAGCTTCAACTGATGGAATGTTTATCGTTAATTTCCTCAAAATTTCTTAAAATTTTGAAAATTAATTATCGCTTTATTTCTTTATTTCTGCTTCAATCTTTAAGAAAATGGAGGTGGTAGTCTTTCTACAGTTATTTTCATTGGTTTAATTGGACTTTCTGCTTTAAAATGAAAATCTTCACAAAATTTTCATTTTCGACCTAAAATTTTCATTTTCGACCTCACCTTTTCAACTTCAACTTCTTGTTGAACTCTATTTTCTAATTCATTTTCACTTCTCAGTTGAGTAGCTTTTATTTGCTCTTTATTCTGATCTTTAGGATTTACTTCAACATTACTAGGCAATGTTCTTGGAGGTCTATTGCTAAGTGTAGTAACAATACATCCCAATTGATTTTCTATGTTTTTGATTGCAGCTCCTTAACTTTGTAATTAACTACCCATTTGCAATATTAATTCTTCTATTGATAGCTTTTTCTCCTTACTCTTTAAATTATTAAATCCTGGGGGATAATAAGGTTTATAAACTTGATTCCTTTGATTGTTGGAGTTTCCCAATGGGTTAGCAGTATTGTTTCCCTATTGCGGATTTGTAGCATTAGAGTTATTGTTACTCCAACTAAAGTTTGGATGGTTTTTCCATCCAAGATTTTAATAATTGGCACAAGGGTTATTAGAATGATTGAAAATTAATTACACCCATCTCTTCAATTAATGAATATGCTTCATCTAATGGTTTTGACATTAATGATCCACCACTAGCAGCATCAATTATTGCTCTAAGAGATCCAAACAACCCATTAAAAAAATTTCAAATTATTAAACAATCTGGCAATGCATGGTGTGGACACTTTCTAAGGAGATCCTTAAATTTTTCTCAAGCATCATAAATTGATTCTCCTTCAAAGTGACAAAAAGATGTGATATCATTTCTAAGCTTAGAAATTTTTAAAGGTGGGAAATATTTAGATAAGATTTTTTGTGATAAATCTCCCCATGTTCTGATAGATAAGGTACTAATGAGTTTAAAGACATCTCAGCTTTATCCCTTAGTGAAAAAGGAAAAAAGTCTAAGCCTAACAGCATCATTTGACAATCTATCATATTTAAATGTTGCACACAATTCTAGGAAACCATGAAGGTGTAAATTAGGATCTTCAGTTGGTGTTCCTCCAAACTGATTGTTTTGTACCATTTGGATAATAGCAGGTTCAAGCTCAAATGAATTGACATCTACAATAGGGTTTTATATACTCAAATGAATTTCATCTGTTGTAGGATTACCATAACCTCTTAAAGGTCTCTGATGATGTTCATTTTCATTTCCAGCATTGTTTAAATTGCAAGCCATTTTACTAAAATTATCTTTCTCTTTTTGTTGTTTTTGAATTTTTCTAATTGTTCTCTCGAATTCAGAATCGTATGGTACTAAATTTTCATATCTTACACTACGCATAAACCCATAACCTCTTAAAGGTCTCTGATGATGTTCATTTTCATTTCCAGCATTGTTTAAATTGCAAGCCATTTTACTAAAATTATCTTTCTCTTTTTGTTGTTTTTGAATTTTTCTAATTGTTCTCTCGAATTCAGAATCGTATGGTACTAAATTTTCATATCTTACACTACGCATAAACAAACAAAGGAAGTAATTAAAATTAAGTAAACACACTTAAATAAAAAAATGTTCAAACTAAACTACAAACACTCTTTTTTTTCTAAATAAAACAAAATACTGACTAGTACTTTTCATTAGTTCCGTGGCAACAGCGTCAAAAACTTATTGACGGGTAGATTTAGTGTGTAAATTTTGCAAATATTTTTCAATGCTATAAAATTACACATGGAAGATATATAATAAATATGTAATATAATCCCAAAATAAATTCCTTTTATGAAAATAGTTTATCTTATAAAACTCTTTTTAAAACTGTTAAATCCCCGTTAAAATCAACACAAGCATGTGTATCACTCAAGTAATAAAGGGCTCTAATGGAGTCCTAGATATCGATCCCATAAAGAAGTTGGAAAAGCCTTTAAGTAAGTTTTTGAAATTATTTTATAATTTAAAAATGCAAAAATAAAGTAAAGTGCGAAGTTTGAATACTAACTAATAAGGTGAATGCTAAATAAAATGCAGTTGAAAAATAAAGTTAACTAACTAAGAAATAACTTTCAAAAGTAAAATTACAAAACTAAATAAAGTTTTTATTTTGACAGAAGTTCAAACTTAAGAAAGCATTATTCCCCTTTACAATGAGTATATGGATTGTGAAAAAATTGAAATCATTTGAAAATATATATATATAAATTATTTTGTGCCAAATAAGAGCAATCATATTCTTTACCCTCTTCCGAGTGCTATAAAGAACATTCACTAATCCAGAGTTTGGTCCTTAATTATGTGGTTAGGCTGGGAGGATACCGGCTATCACTCTAGAGCTCCTACTAATCCCTCACCTGAGGGCTGACAATCTCGCATCAGTTTTCAATCAACTGGACCAAATTGGGGATTTTCATTTGTCACCTTAAAATCTCCAATTCTTCATCCAACAAAGTATATTTACCCAACTATTTGCACCCAATCCCTTGGATGACATACTCTCCCATGAAATAGAATGTGATTCTCCATATGTTGTTGAAATTATATCCCTTTTCAGAACATATGTCTCTCAACAAGTTTTAACATTTCAATTGGTCAAATCAAAATGTAAATGAAGATCGGAGTTCAAATCACCACAAATTATTAACATTTAAAATCGTGGAAAACAAAATCAATACTTCACAAAACAATATCTCAAAGTAAGGATAAGGATAAAGAAGACTACTCAGAATTAAGGAGAAGGATACAAAAAAACACAGATTTCATATATAAAAACAAGTTTACAAAACAAAAGAAACAAAAATAGAACTTATCTCACAATCCTTCCCAAGCAAACCCTAGAAGTTTTCTCCAAACTTTTCTCTCTTTAATATCCCACTCAATTCTCTCTTAGAAGTGTAACGAAGAAGAAATCTCTCACCTTTCCTCTCCTCTTACAACCCTACCTCTTACAACCTAAGAAGAAAATCTCCCTTTCTCCTCTTGCCTCTCACACCAACTTTCTCTCTCTCTCCCTCTCTCGTCTCTCTCTCTCTTCTCCATCACTCTCTATGAAATCTTCTTTTCATATTTTGGGTTGTCTCCTTTGAAAAAGAATTCAAAATTCCCTCTAAAAGTCAACTCTTTCAAATTTAAAAGAAAATACATTTCCCTTCATAAAATAACCTTCCAAAGTGTCTGAATGCATTGTATTACTCCAATACGTGTGTAGAACAAGTGTACCTTTAAAAATTTGCTCAAATTACATCTTGAACCATCTTAATTTATAAAAGGTAGTCCTGACACATCATGCGCCAATTCTCTGTCAAGCAGCGCATCATGCGCTGATCTGGCGCATCACGCGCCATAGTTCCAAAATTTGTTGTTTTAGCTACAAATTTTGTCCTTTTTTTCTATTTTTTGCTCCAAATGCCTAAAAATAATATACCTACAATTAAAACATAAAAACACCCTTCTTTAAAGTGCAATATCACCAAAAATAAAAAGTGCAATATCACAAAAAATAAGCATAAAATATGTACATTTAGAATTTTCCTTTATTATTAAAAACTTTATACCTAAATTTAACATAATATTTATAAATAGAAGTATAGTCATTTAAAATTAAGTCTTAATATCTCAAGCCATGTTAAATGATTTTGAAAAATAGAGTTAATTGAGGACAAAGAAAATTTAGTTTACTTCTTTTCAAAATAAATTTTTCTTTCCCCCAAAGTTAAGTTTTTAAGTGATTTTAAAAATATTTTTAGTATAAAATTTAGTAGGTGAAAGAAAACAGTAAATGCATGAAAATAAAAATTGACTTGTAGAGAATTTCTGACTATGAAACTCGGCTTTGGTATACTGCAGGTACTAACTGTAAAACTACATACATGCTTTAAAGCATTAAATAAAACATAATATATTCTAAAAAACTTCTTAAGAATTAAAAACAGAGATACAAAAACTGAAAAATTTAACTAAAAATACTAAAAATACAAAAAAAAGAAAGTCTACAGTTACTATTATAGATTCAGTTCACAACACAACATAAAAGTTTTTACTATAATAGGTTCCAAATAAAAGTACATCATAATACACTCACAAATAACAAACAAACATCAAAACACTCTAAACTAAACTCATAAAAATTCTCATATTCTTCCTCATCATCATCATAATCTTCTTCCTCTTCTTCTTTGTCTTTTTCATCATGAACAGGAGCATAGGGAGTGAAACTGGGGAAAGGAGGAAACTCCACATTAGTTTCAACCCTAAGATGTCTTACCATAGCATTTTCAAAATCAATATCATATTGAACTCTCCTCTGCTGATATTCATCATTATAAGCATTTCTTGCTCCCATCTCACCCAACTGAGTTTGAATAATAATTATGTTCATTTATTGAATATTAGTTTGTCCATAATACCTTCAAGTGATGCAAATCAAGAAGTAGATGCCTGTCGGCATAATTTATTTAAGGATTTGCCCGTTGGAAGCTGTCGGCTACCAGAATTGGAATCCCGTCGCCCGCTTCGGATTGACATTTAATTTACATATGTATTTAAGTTAGAAAAATATGAAATCAAATTGATCTCATTTATTTCATATTTTAAATGAAAGAGCACTACACCTCAAACTATGCATTTATCTTGAAAGATAAACATGAGACTTGAGGGTGAGGCTCAATAAAATAAACTAAGAAATATATGACATTTGTTTAGTTTTTGAAACCATTTTATTATAAGCCGAGAAGTTCCCCAATTTAATATAAAAAATTGAATAGGGTTTATATTAAGCTGGGTTCTTGAAATTTTCCTATAAAGGCAAGCCCTTATAGTTAATTAAATCTTAGACAATCGAAGTCGCCTAAGAAAACACTCAATAAAAATCAGGGAATATTTTCTTCAAAGACGTCAAAGGAAAAGTACTTTTCAATGAGATTGGATGAAGAGGTGTGAAAAAAAAATGACTCAAATTTGGAAAAATTAGTGTGGAATCTAAAGGAAGAAGAACTAGGGGATGTCACAAATCCTGAGGAGAACCTCGATGTCTTCCCAGTCTACCCTACTGTTTGGCTTAAAATTAAAGGAGAAATATTTAAATGTTTCATCCTGCCAGTTTTATTAATTAGGGCTCACATTCGTGTAAAACAATTACACAAATAGCCTGGAAGATATGAGGATTTAATTCTTGACGAATGACAACCTCAGAATCCTAAATTGAGTTAGAGATTACATTGTATAGCAGGGTTACACAAAAACCTAAACATAAGGTTGAGGATTTATGTCGCACTAGGCGGACAATCTCGAAGTCCTATAGCTTGTTGTTTAATTCTAAGGAATGGTGTAGGAGATGTAGATATGTTTTGTTGTTGAAGATGGTCATGTTGCCCACAATGTTAGCTCCTCGTCGTGATAAATTTAAATTTTCTAAGGTGTCAATTCATGATGTCAAATCAAATTTTCCCGAAGGTCATAATTATTTAAATATTATGGGGGATGTTAAAGTTGATTAGAGTGACAAAGTTGAATGTTAAAGTTGATTAGAGCGACACTGGTTAGGATCCTACGGTTCCCTCATTCTGGCACCACTATTTTCTTTCGAATTCATTTAGTCCAAATGAATTTTCTAAAATCAACTTAATGAGTTCTATACTTTCATTTAGACTGTGGGAAGTCTCGTTAGCAACTGTAGGTTACCTCCTCCGAGGGATTCCCGATCATCTGATATAGTCATCTTAATTTAGTTGTAATTTTTCTTTTGTGATGTTTGTGATTAAACTTTGAGTTGTCTTTATATTTTAAATGTTGTGGCGGTGAATTTTAACTTGTTTAATTTTTTAAATTTTAGTTTTGGTTTTACGGTTATCTCAACAGTTTTGGTTTTAACATGCAGGGTGACATCGTTGTTTAACATGCAAGTTCGAGATAAGAAATGCAGAAATGTAAATTCAATAATTTAAAAGCATACCTTTTGATTCTTCTTGTTCCTCCACCTGAGAGGTTGGCTTTGGCAACATATATATAATCATGCAAAGAATTTAAATATTTAAATTTCAGTTTTGGTTTTACGGCTATCTCAATAGTTTTGATATTGACATGGAGGGTGACATCAATTTTTAACATGCAAGTTCGAGACAAGAAGTGCGGAAATGTAAATTCAACAATTTAAAAGCGTACCTATTGATTCTTCTTGTTCCTCCACCTGAGAGGTTAGCTTTGGCTACATATATATAATCATGCAAAGAATTTAAATTGCACGAGTAGTTGAAGGTATAGCTACCAAACCCCAAATTATGACTCTGTTGAGCCTCTAAAGATCTTAGTAGATGATTTTAGAACAAGTTATAACAAGTTCAATTTGCCCTTCAAAATATTCAATAGGTTTCAAAGTTCTCTAAGCATGAACCTGAACCACTTTGTAGATCTCTTGAAATATTTCGAGTTCATTATGAACTTATCATATTGTTCCATTAATCATTCATGGTTAAGCTAAGTTTATCTCATTGCTCAGAGAAACTTGATGTTTTACCTATCCTAAGGCTAGGACACTCAATTAATCAATTGATATTTTATTTAAGAATTATGTGGATGGGTGCCCCTAAGGCATGTTGGAGTCGTAAAAGATTGTGGTGCCCACAATTACAGTCAGGCTTATAGTGCTTAAAGATGTTAATCACCCATCATATTATCTTCTAAATCCAATCAATTAAGTTTAGACATCTAGTCTAGGTCACTATCAAGGCCCTTAACAATCATAATGGGATAAATTGATGGTGGATAAAAATTTGGTTTAAGTGACATATATTCTTATTGAAAGATCACGTCATCATCAATTTTAAGCTTAGAATAAGTAAATTATCATCTTCCTAGCTTAAGACCATCACTTAAGAATCATTTGATCTTAATTGACTTCAAGTCATTAAGATTAGGGGAAATTATGATTTTGTTGATATTGAGAAAAGGTGGTAAGTGAGTTTCTACCCTTTGATCCCATCATGTTTCAATCATCCAAACATATTTATTAGGATAAAAATTACCCTTTTTCCCCTGATTAACCCTAAAATTTGATTAAGGCACCAAAATAAAAAATTATTGCACTTCCTTTAGAGCCTTCCGTTTCATAATTCATTAAACACCACTCAAATGACTTTGAGTGTTTAGAGTTTAGAGTGTCTTATCCATGGGTCAATTAAAACATCAGAGGAAAGTAATGAGGGTTTTAAGGATTAATTTAATTTAAAAAATTATTTAAATCCAGAAAATAATATTTTCCAAAATTGATTTATTTAATTATCCAAAATACAGCTTTATTCATGAGAAAATAATTCGAGGTTCCCTTAGGTTAGCATACTTAGAAAAAGTTCCATGATTTCTTTGAATTAAATTATTTTTTTTTTTTTAATTATTAACAAATTTCAATGATTTAATTAAATGGAAAATAATATTGTAACTACAAAATTTATATTCATATTTTTATTAGACTTCTCTAAGTTCAGAAAACTCAGAGAATCAAATTTTGTATTTGTGAGATTTTTTTAATTTATTAATTATAATTATTTTAATGGGAAAATAAGGAAAATTCATTTTTAAAGCTTTTAAAATATATCCTTAACTTAGAAAAATTAGGAAAAATATTATAATGAGTTATAAGTGATTAGGGAACAATTAAACACATTTTAAAATATTTTGATATTTTGAGATTTTTAAATATTTTTAATTATTTTAAATTCAAAATAAAGTTCAAAAATAAAAAATTTTTACAAAAATAGTTTTATTTTTCCTAAGTTTTTCTGATCACTCAGAAAGCCACTTTTCATAATTTTTCCAATTGTATTTAATTTAATATAATTATTTATGTACAAAAATAGAAGGTTTCTTAAAAAAATCAACTTCAGTGCTCAAACTTAGCCAAATAATTTTTAGATTTTTACAGTGGATAAACATGATTTTTATACACAATGTGGAATTGATTTTATCAATTTTTTAATAATACTTAATTTACGTAAATTAAATAAAAATATATGCATCTAATTAATAATAGAAATGTACAAAGTGATTCAAAACATCATGTAATTTTTCCTAAGCTTCTCTGACCATAAGAAACCTAATAAAATTATTTCCATAATTTGTCACAAGATTTTTTAATTTATATAATTAAAATAAGCCAAAATAGCCATCCTAGCTTGAAAATTACGGTTAGAAGCACAGAGATGCTCTCTGACTTTTAAAAAATCAGAGAACATACCCTCCATCATAAGGAATAAATCCTAAAAATTTTAATCCATGGCGAGCAATGTTTGATCATAATGAATTAAAATACTCAAGAGGGTATTTAATTCATGAAAAATCAGGGAGCCAACAAACAATTTTTATTTTTGATCCACATTATTTTCTTCTATTTCATGAGCAACAGGGTATTTTTCTTTTATTTTTATGATTTTTTTACACAAAGTTATGGTTTTTCAAAGATCAGGCATAAAAGTAAATCAAATCAGGCATAAAAATAAATCAAAAATTCCCCGATTTATCTACTTATCCACGCGGCGCCACTTCAAACTTGTTCGTTCCAAAGTCTCCACGCGGCGCTCCGCCATTTGACACCACCAGCCACGTAGCCACTTCATCAACCCACCTTTTTGCTCCATCCACACGTCTGACTTTCTCTCATCCGTCCGTTGAATAAACGTGCAATCAGATGGCTCTCAATCATCTTCCCCAAGTGACCTAATCCGAGAACTGTTTACACTAAAACCCTACGTTCTCAAGCTAGACTCAACCAAATTGCATGGGATTTATTTTTAGACCTTCATCTACTCAAGATGAATATATCTATATGGTTGATCAAGCATAAAATCAAGCCATTACACATGGAGAATCAAAATGAGCTCGATTTAGGATTGAGATTCAATACCTTTTTCGTGGAGGGGAGGCCTCAATCAGATGGTTGTGGTAGCTTTGATTGAGTCCAACAAGCCACCAAATGAATTCTCAAGCCCTTGTGAATTTTCTAGGTATGTTCTTGACTAAGCTTGATTTCAGGTGTTGGTCAAATTCTATGCTAGGGGCTCCCTGTGAAGGGGCTTCTTTGTGGAATCAACTTCTCTCACTGTGTGGATTGTGTGTGCATAATTAATTGAATTTTAGTGGACTATGAAAGTGTGGGAAGATATGTTCTGGTTTTTGGACAAATTTTGAACTCAAAATTGAGCTCTCACAGTGGGTACCAGAGAAGGAAAACGGTTGCAATGAGCTTAAGAGTTCCTGGAGAGTGTTTGAGAGAAATTAGGCAGAGTTTCCCCAAGGAAATTGGATTGCTCTCCTCTTTGACCATGGAGGAGGGGTTTAAAGAGAATGGCTTAGGGTGGAGCTCAAGGCTTCAATTCAGGTGAAAAAGGCAGCTGAAGTGGAGGGCTAATAAGCTTTAAAGGACATTTTGGATGAGCTAGATTCTATGAGTGGAATTGGGTTTAAATTAGGTGTGGTGGCTCTTGGTTTTATAGTTCTCTAGCGACTAAGGCTGTTGGCCAGAGCAGAGGAGGTGGTCAGGTAGTCAGGTGAGCCAGAGGGAGGGTTAATTATGATTAACCACTAATGGTTTGGCATGATGGTGGAAATTTTTTGGTTTAAACCCATAAATGGGATGAAATTCCTTTAATTTAGGGAACCATTAGTCCATAGACCACCTTGGCTGGTTTAGGTGGGTTTAGTCTGGTCACTAGGGTGTACTTGGTGACTGTAGATGTCTTGGATTGATTCATTTGGCATGGGTAAGTCAATTTTGGTGCATGGGTTCAATTTGGGTCAAATTATTTTGAAGTTGGGTTTGGGTTAGGCTAGCCATTACTTTGAACTCAATTGATTGAGAAACTTGGTGTAGTTTGGTGCGGGTGATTGTCATGAAGGGTTTAGAAAAGATTTAAAGAGATTTTGAATTGATTTTGAGGTCCAATTTAATGGATTTTGGGCATGTGATCAATTTAGTGATGTTAGGACAGACTTGGGCTTAGGTTGGGTTAAAGTTGAATTAAGTTCAAATTGATGGTTGAAAATGGTCTAGGGGAATATCATGAAGAGTTTTCAACATCAATTGGGTGTCAATTTTGGGCATTCAATTAGGTGACATTTGGAGACATAGCCAAATTGGGGCAAATTTGGATTTTTGGATTTGGGTTAAAATTGGGTGAAATTTAAGAATGATCAAGGTCAATTTAGGGTTCAATGTGATGTGTGGAAATGTTTCAAAGAGTTTATGATGCATAATTGGGGTAATTGGATGGATTTGGGGGTTCAATTGAACAGGATTTTGAGCTTGGGTAAAATTGGGGCTTTTGGTTTAGGTTGAAATTAAACATAAATGTGGGACCATTGGACTTGTATTTGGTTTGAATTGAATTTTATCATGATGAATTTGATATTAGAATTGAAACTAAGGAAGATTAGGTCAAATTGATGGACATTTGGGGTGAATTTGGGGAAATTAGACCTTTAAGGGCAATTTGGGGTTTTTGGTAAAAATAGGTCAAAATGGTCAAATTGGGTTCAATTGAAGAGTCCAAATTGATTTTTGGGGCATTTGAGATGATTTTGGAGGTTTTGGGAAAGTTTGCACCAATTTGGTAATTTTGGTAATTTTGGCAATTTTGGGTGGTTTGGGGCAGTTTGGGTAGTTTAAAATGGTTTGAAAAGATTTTGGACAAATTTAGGTATTTTGGGTGTAATTGGGAATTTTGATCAAATTTGGAATTTGGGAGTATTTTGGTAAATTGGGTAAATTTGGGGGTTAAAAGGCTAAGTAGGTATTTTGGTGAAAGTGAGGTGCCAACCACCCCATTTGAGTTATGGACCAATGGAATCCTCTACATTGGGTCCTTCATGTACTGGTCTTAGCTATACTCTAGCTTATTGGCCTAGACCTTAGCCTAGGGCTAGTGGGTCTAGGAGACCATCTATATGAGTCTCTCAAAAGATCAAGGGATCAAAGTCAACAAATTTGGGTTTAGGGTTATGAGTGGATGTGAGTGAAAGTGAGTGTAAGTGAGTCAACTATCTCTGGACCAACACCCAACGTCAACCCTAAGACCAAGCAGTCCTATGGGGATGCCCCTTGAGCTCCCCCATATTGATCCCACCTACTAAGTGCTAGAGGTTAGGACCAATATGTGGAACTTCAAGTTGAGCATAGAAGAGTTTAGAGTTTCTAATGGTGAGAGTTCCTTTTCTAGTCCTCTAAGAATAATCAACAGAAAATTCCTATGACAAGACCCTAGGCTACTAAGGATGAAACTAGACCTCAACCAAATGTGAGGTCAACAAATGGACCCCCAATAGGTGTGGTGTACCAGACAAGCACACCGCAGGTATTGGCGTTGACCGACGAGATCAATAAAATCAACACAGACTTCTAAGTCAATTAACCTTGAACAAAGTGTAGAAATGAGTGATAGTTTTTTCCAAGGGAGATTAACAGATACTCTCACCGAGGAAAATAAAGGAGATTTTGGGGACAATCATCGTGCAAACCGGTAGTCCTAGTGAAGACTCGATTTGAATTAAATATATCTAAGAAAGTTTGGATTCACTCTCACTGAGGAAAATAAAGGATATTTTGGGGACAATCATCGGGCAAACCGGTAGTCCTAGTGAAGACACGATTTGAATTAAATATATCTAAGAAAGTTTGGATTTCAATTTAAAATTTTCAAGGAAATGAAATTATGTGTGAAGAAATAAGATGAGTGGAAAAAACAAGCACAGAAAAGGGAATAGAGCATCAAAACCTATCTCAAAAGTGAGGATGAGAATATGACGTCTAAGCCTACCCTAAATGTGAGGATGGGAGTAGGACGTCTAAGCCTAACCCAAAAGTGTAGATAGGACTTGAAATTTAGGTATTAAACCCAGAAAGGGAATCAAAATTTAGGTACTGACCTAGAAATGAGGGAAACAGAATTTAGGTACTGACCCGAAAATGGGAATTGAAATTTAGGTATCAATCCTAGAAAGAGAATTAGAATTTAGGTAATGACCTTGAAAGGAGGGAATCAGAATTTATGTACCAACCCCGAGATGAGAATTGAACCAAAAAGAAGATCAGAATTTAGGTACCAACCTTGAAAGAAGGGAATGGATCAAAATTTAGGTACCAACCTAGAAAGAAGGGAATCAGAATTTAGGTACAGATCTCAAGATGCGAATTCAAATTTAGGTATCAATCCCAAGACCTCAAGATGCGAATTCAAATTTAGGTATCAATCCCAGAATGAGAGTCAGAATTTAGGTACCGACCTCAAAAGGAGAGAATTAGAATTTATGTACTGATCCTGAGATGGGAATTAAAATTTAGGTATGACTCCTAGAAAGAGAGTTGGAATTTAGGTACCAACCTCAAAAGGAGGGAATTAGAATCTCAGTACTAACCCCGAGATGGAAATTGAAATTTAGTTATCAATCCCAGAAAGAGAGTCGAAATTTTGGTACCGACCTCAAAAGAAGGGAATCAGAATTTAAGTACTGACCCCGAGATGAGAATTGAAATTTAGGTATCAGTCCCAAAAAGAAAATCAGCATTTAGGTACCGACCTCAAAAAATGGGAATCAGAATTTAGATACTAACCCCGAGAACAACATGAAAATAGTGTAGAGAGTTTGTGGTGTTAATCTCATAGATATGTGACATGTGAAGATTAACATTGGTGAGGAAAGTTTGTGAGACTTTGTGCAGAGTATGAAACTCTACTGGAATGTGATGAAATTGGTGCAGATCAAGATAGTCGTGTTGCACAAACAAAGAGTGAGAAACCTCAAACTCGAGAGAAACAAACTCAGCAAATTTTATCACTTTCTTTTCTTATTATTTTTATCACATTTAATTATCGAAGTATGTTTTCAAAACTTATTTTTTTTGGTTGATTTTTCAAAAGGATATTTTATTTAAATTTTGTTAGCATCAATTTTTTTATTGTTTTGTTCTTTGTTCATTATAATTCAAAACTAATGTATGGTTCTGGGGCTTTTTATCCATCGCACAAAAGGGAAATTTGATAAATATACTGAAATCTAAATGAAGTTTCATCAATCTGCTTCAAACAGGTATTAAAGATTGAATACATGCTAAAAGCATCAAAAGCGACAATCATGCTAAATACATCTGAAACATCATATGCTGAGTACAAATCATATTGCTACTCTGACGCAGTACAAAAAACTGTTTGTCTATCCTCAGTGGGACGAGCTCTTGATCAAGTTGACCTACTAAGCCACCCTTAAGGACAAGAGTTTCTTTTGTGTGTACTTGGAGGTACAACCATCTTATAGCTCGTATAGCTATATCTCCTCCAATTCTGGATCTGGTCGTAATTCATATAGCATCTTGTTGTCATCCATCCTTCTAAGTGTAATGGAAACTCTGCATCGTGGAACTCCAGGAATGTTTTGCTTCACTAGATTGGCTTTGTTTCCCTTTAAAATTAGTATCAAACCCACCTGCAGCAGAATTGCAATTGATCCTCTGAACTCATCCAATCCCACAACGTCGATTTCTTTTTCGAACAAAATGTCACTTTTACTCATTAACAAAACCGTGCAGAAAGGTCTGACAAAATCATGGTGATCTATATGTGAGGGAATAGAGTCTCTCTCTTCATAAATGTTGATGATATAACTGTTTGGAATGCAGTCTACTGGCAGCACGCTCCACTTGACCATTCTTTTTATTTCCCACTTTATTGTGGGAGGCAATGGATCCACCTCATCCTGTCTTAAGATCTTCGGGTGGTTCCCTTGCTTATCCCTAGTAAAATTGTAGCAACAACCACATTGAATGGTTATCCTACCATTTCCACGCATCCACTTTCATGGATCCGAGTAAGTTCTTTCCATTGGAAGACTGGCTCAACCTTTGTCTCTCATATCAAAAATGCAATCAAGGATGCTTTTTTCTTCACTTTCATAATAGACTCTGGTGTACAATTCCATACCTTCTAGTATTTTGAGAAATTTTCCTTGAACTTCTTCATAGAATTTAAACTTTCTTTTCTTTACTTTGCTCATCTTGTTAAATTATGTCATGGTAATCATCTGCGACTGTCAGGGTCGTCCCTCATTTCAACATCTACATAAATCCATGTTTGTGATGTCTATGTATCTAATAGGATGTATGATCCTCCAACTGAGTGGTCGGTAGTCTAAAATTCACCATCGATAGATGTGTACTACTCCAGAGTGTTGTAATGCTCTAAGTGGAGGACGTTACATTCTGGGCATTCTACAAAATGTGTCTAGTATCTGTCTGGGGATCTCGGCGTTGCACATCGTGCAACCCGCACAAAGCACATCTGTAATTGCCAGAACATCAGCTCTGTGGTTAAATCGAACTCACCCTCTGTAGTAGGCAAACTAGAGGAAGTCTCTCTCATGCAAGTGTTGTATATCTTTCCTTCAGGAATTGGGGTAAGTAAGTTTTCTGCCTCTTTTAGGTGCCTTCTCTCTTCACATTAGAAAGCTCTCTATTTTTTGTTATTAGTGTTTCTGCATAGAGTTCTTCTTAACGGCGCATCTGGCAGTCTCCCATCATTAACACTAATTAGATGTCCTGTTGGTGAAGAATCATAGACGGCAAGCCACTAGTCCCTTCCATTGAATTCTGCTGCACTATCACTTTCTTCCTTTTCTATGAGGAATCTTATTTAGTGTTGATATTTAATAGTGATGGTAGCACTTCTTTCTTGCAACGACTGATTATGTCCATCAGGGGACCCTCATAGTTCACGTCGACCTAATTGAAGTCCAAGTCAAAGTCTATGATCATTCCCTGAGGTGCCCTTTCCTTGTTAAGTGCAAGATTCCAGCCATCCTTGAAAGCCAGAATCAGCTTTTATCCTGATATTTTTTTCTACAGATGATAGAAAAACATCAGCGTGCTAAAATTTAGCAGGAAAAAGAACAAAACAAAACATTTATCAGACAAAATTTTTGTTTACACAGGTGTAAAGATTATTTAGTTATATATATATTTTTTATTTGATTTAATCTAGTAGAATATTAAAATTAAAAGCAGAAAGGAGAAAATCAAAGTATGAAACTTCAAAAGTTTTCATTTGATTGAGGTTAACTTCATTACAAAATTTTGGACCCAGTCATAGACGCTTGGCCAAATAAATAACCCTAGAACGATCAAAGTTTCAAAAAGGCAATTTCAAGCAGCATCAAGTTGTATATTATGTCTTCAAAAGTATCATTCGTTGATCGACAACATGGTTCCGGTAGCAATGGTCATTCACCTTGAAAATCCACCAACTGGTAGGGTCCTCCTTAATAGACCTTTTCTACGACAAATGGTTCTTCCAAGTTGGTTTAAACTTTCCACCTATTTTGCGAATGCAAGAATAAGTCTTTTAAGAACAAGAATGAGGTCACCCACTTTCAATGTCCTCGGGGGGACCAATTTGTCATGAGCTTGTACCATTCTCACTTAGTAAAGTTTCAAATTCTGCTGTGCTTCTAGTCGCTTTCCCTCGAGAATTTCCAATTCTTCAAGTCTGAGCTTTGCACTATCTTTAGTTGTGATTTGGTTGGCAACGGTGACTCTGAGAGACAGTGTCTGAACTTCTACCGACAGTGCGGCCTCAAACCCGTACACAAGTGCATAGGGTATACATTGAGTAGGAGTTTTTAACATCGTCTGGTAGGCCCACAAAGCATCTAACAAGTTATTATGCCAATCTCTTTTGTTTTCATCCAGTGTCTTTATTAAGATTTTCACGAGCTTCTTGTTGAAGGCTTCGGCCAGTTTGTTTGCCCTGGGATAGTAGATTGTGGAGTATGTCTAGTCTATCCCATGTCGTCTGAAAAAGTTATTAATCTTTCTACTTTTGAAGGCTCTCCCATTATCGGAAATCACTCAGTGCGGAACTCCGAAACAGTAGACAATTTGACTTTTGAAAGATTGAAGGATGTGTTGTGTTGTAACCTCTCATAATGGCACTACCTCTGCCCACTTAGAGAAGAAATCCATAGCGGCAAGAATGAATCTGTGTCCCTTAGATGCTGGACGATCTATTGGACCTATTATGTCTGTACTTCAACATTCCAATGGCCACAAGGCAACAGTTGGGTGTAGCACATTCTGAGGTTAGGGTAAGACCACCCTCTGCACTTGACAAAGGTGACACTTTCTAGTTGTATCCATGCAATCGTACATCATCGTTGGCCAATCGTACATCAACATTTTTGGCATTGACTAGTGAGCACCACACAATCTGGCATGTACCTCTTTGATGATATTTTGTGCTTCTGCTTTGCTTATACATCGTAGCCACATCTGGTATAATGATCTTTTGTAGAGGACATCACCCACTAGAGCATATGACATAGCCCTTCTTGTGATATGATATGCCTCACGCTTGTCCTCTGGTAATTTTCTGGTGTCCATTGATGTTAGCAACTGCAATCATCATTCCTTCCTCTTTTTCAAGTTTATGTAGATTGTCGAGGTCAATCTAAGGCAAAAACTCATCTTCCTTGTACTGTAATGTCAATGGAATTCTTCGGGGGACAAGCCAATTCATTTGCAAGTTTTGCTAAAGCATCGGCATGGGCATTACTCCTTGAGGAATCTGGTAGAGAGTCACACTGGGATCTATTCATGCAGTTTCATCGGGTATCGGTGGTATTCTGCTAATCCTGGTATCAAAATTTTATATTGTCCGGCAACTTGTTTGATGATGAGTTGTGAGCTATCATAAATGGTGATATCTGCTATATCCATCGAGATTGTCATTTCTAATCTAGTAATTAGTGCTTCATATTTTGCTTCATTGTTGGTGCATAGCTCTGTCAGGTGGTAGGAGAATCTCAGCATACCCTTATCTTGTATAATGAAAATCAAATCAATTCTCGCTTCACCTTGTATAAGTTTTCCTGGTCCTTTGTCTTTTTTGGATGATGAAGCTCCATCAAAGTTCATCTCCCAAAATTGTACACTAGAGAATTCCATTTGTAATACTTATTCATCTGGTAATTCATCTTTAAGTGGGGACTCAGCTGGAAGTGGGTGTGCTGCAAAAAAATCTGCTAAAATCTGTCATTTGAAAATTCTATGAAAATCTATGGATGGCCTTCCTCTCTTAACTTGAACAACCACTTAAAAATTCTACGAAAAATCCAAATAATTTTAAATAATTTGCTAAATCAAAAATCTAACTCCTCAAGTAAGATTATTTGGTAAGAAACATTTCACCATGAGTTTTCTTCAAACTTTATCATCAAAAATCCCAAAATTTGGATCTCCTAAATCCATGGTGAAAATAAAAAATTTCTAAGTTAAAGTGAAGATGAAATCTATGTTTTTTAGCCTCTGAATCCTTCTCTTTCTCCCACAATGTGATGCTATAGACCAAGATCTTAAGGTAAGAGATGACTTAAGAAACAAAAATGGAGTTTATACTTGAATGAAAATTGAGTACATCCATGAAATTTCAGAATTTTCTAGGAAATATAGCGTGTTCGGACCTCTGGCGCATCATGCGCCAAGGCTCTAAAAATTGGTGCATCATGCATCAGAGCTTAAATTAATCAGATTTTAGTTTCTACGGAAATCTGCTTCGTACCACTTTACGTCAACCTCTATTTGACTCAAATAAACATTTCTAAGTATAATTAAACATCACACTAACACCAAAATTTCACAAACAACACAAAACTCATATTTATAGGTAAAATTTGGGCTATTACAAACTAACAATTTTCAAGCCAACAGACATCAAATTCAGTGTTCTGAAGTAAACTAACATCCAAACACTAAAATATAAACATCAAATTTCAAAACATAAACATAGATTGTGTTCTACAATAGAAAGGAAATTCAATCCAACACAACAAAATAACTAAAACAAACAGTAATAAACAGAAATTACATGCATGTATTAAGTTCAAACATCTTCTTCACTATCATCCTCATGGATATCTCCCATAGATTGATAGTGCACATACAAATTATAGAAAGTTTGATATGGAAATTCATCAGTTAAATTTTCCTCCTCAATCCAAAAATGTTTCTTGAACATACATACCAAACCATCTTCAATAGGCCCAATATGTTCAAAATGTTCCTTTAGTCTCCAATCCAGGTGATCCAGCATTTCAGTAGTATTCCCAATCACATTAAGAAAATAGTGGATGGATATCAAAGTCCAGTTATAGATCCATTGACAATCAAACCCAAAAATGATTTCACAATAATAGTTCCAACTTTAATAGTTTTTCCGGTTTGAATATAGTTGTTCAGAGTAACACTCTCCTTAGTTACCTTACTAATTTTCATGGTAGGCAGTAATTTAGATGCAATGTAGAAATGTCAAGGTTTTGAAACTTGATTTAAAAATGATGAGGGAAAATTTACATTTCCATCATCTCTAGTCTCCTAATTCGCACCCTCATCCATAAAGTAGCGGTAGAGTTCATTCATATTATCTCTCATAGGGGTAAAATTTGCATAATGGGAGATAGGCACATTCTCAATCATAAACAACTCGTTTATTCTTGAAGGAGTGAACTGAACAAACCTGCCTTGCACGTAGATCATTCTATGGTTGATCCCACGAAAATTTGCATAAAATTCTTTTACTACAGAAACAAAAACTGTAGTAGTAGTGTAGCAAAGCACTTCCCATCTCCTCTGCACAATAGTCTCTTCCACTCGAGTATTCGACATGCTGAATCCTTGATTCACAAATTCCCTTTCCTTGATAAGCCGCTTTTTCACTAGAACTCAATCATGTAACTTTTGTGCATCAAATTTGATGAACTTTCTCCAGTTCAAAATTCTAAATCTAGCGGAGTTTTTAGAGTAGAAGCTATAAGATTTGAAAAGTGGTGACTCTTCCTTCGTTTTCCCCCCTAAAATATGTTTTGGAATCGGTTTTTAGGAGTTATATGGAGAAGAAACTACCAAAAATTGACAAAAACCGCTTTTTTACACGTTTTAATCATTTTCAGTACCGCGGTGCATCATGCACCACATCTAGCGCATCATGCGCCAGCTCTCTCGAATTCAGCGCATCATGCTCCAGTTCCAAAAATTTCACCGTTTTGATTTTGATCTAATAAATTCTCAATTTTTCCTTAAAATTAGACGAAAAAATATGTTTCTAAATATTTTATCAAATACACGGACTACATATAAGCCTAAACATAAACATATGTAAAATATTTCAAACAGAACAAACTCAAAAAGAAAACTAAGCAAAGATAAATATGGGTTGTCTCCCATAAAGCGCTTAGTTTGATGTCGTGAGTCCGACATTCCCAATCTTATTCTAGTTGAACCAACATTACAGTCACTTTAAAAGCTAGTCTTTGACCATCAAAATATGGTTTCAATCTTTGCCCATTCACTTTAAATATTCAGTCAGTCTTGGGGTCTTTAATATTAACTACTACATAGTGATATACTTTTATAACTCTGAATCGCCCTATCCACCTAGACTTGAATTTTTTAGAAAATAATTTAATTCTTGTATTACTTTACCTTATAAATTCTTGCATTATCGTAAGATTCATTCCTAATTTCCTCAAGCTCAATCAATTGCAATAATCTGTTCTAACTAGCTTCTTTCAAAATCAAATTGAATTCTTGTATCGCCCAATAAGCTTTATGCTCCAATTTAACTAGCAAGTGATAAGTCTTCCCAAAAATTAATCTGTATGGGACATTCCTATAGGTGTCTTATAAGTTGTCTTGTATTCCCATAATGTAGTATCCAATCTAGTTGACCAATCCATTCTTTTTGGATTAACACGTTTCTAAAATTCTCTTAATTTCACGATTAGATACTTCTGCTAAACCACTAGTCTGGGGATGATAAGCAGTTGCAATTTTATGCATTATATTATATGTTTTAACCAATCGTGCAACTGTTGAATTTTTAAAATGAGACTCTCCACCAGTATGATTACTCTCGGCATT